>NC_089585.1:27904737-28149251 GCF_019320115.1 Miscanthus floridulus | reverse complement strand
TCGGTCTCACATCCTTCCCCAAGGCGTGAGTTAATATTGGTGCTAAAAACTATATGACTTATATTAAGGAACGGAGGGAGTATTACAGTATGGTGTATCTTGAACTTAAGAAATCTCTTAGGCTAGAGGAAAATCTTGACTAAAAGCAACTACAAGAGGCTTTTTATATCTTTCCTTATTTGAAAGGAATAGTGGTTGCTTCTATTTTATTTTCAGGTCAGAGTTCTCAATGCATGATTGCTTGCAGGGAAATCAAAGCCAGAA
This sequence comes from Miscanthus floridulus, assembly GCF_019320115.1. Taxonomy (NCBI): domain Eukaryota; kingdom Viridiplantae; phylum Streptophyta; class Magnoliopsida; order Poales; family Poaceae; genus Miscanthus; species Miscanthus floridulus. The sequence continues at coordinate 28,148,987 of NC_089585.1, read as the reverse complement.
AGAGGCTATCATAGCAGGGATTCTGGAAGGTGTGGCTTTCCTATTTCCTGTTGGGCTATTGACTTATTGATATGGCGTTCTAGAAAACCAAATCCTCGGAGAACACTGCCAGATGCAAAGTAAATTTTCACATGCCATATGTTTCCTTCACGAGAACACTACCCAGTGTTTGCTTTATCACCGATGATTATCAATCATATTATTGTCATGGTCTTTAATATGGCTTGAAACAGATGATGCTAAGATTATGTAGGTTGTAATATTTGTTCAACTACTTCCTAGCGAGAGTGTTAATAGTATTAAGTATTTCAGAAAGGAAAAAAATGTCATAGCTTTGTTTCCGTTCAACTTATTCTTGTAAAAGTGAACACCAACATTTCAGTTCTGATAGCTGTAATAAAGCCTCGGACAAATGAAAGACTACACAAGTTTTACGGATTACAGGTTTGACCTTTCATTTGTTCCAAGGCTTAATAAAGCCTTTAAAGCATCTGTCTTGTGAAGTAGAGTATTTTTGTTGTGGTGTCAGACTATTTTTCCCATTTCCCTTGTGTCTGGGCATAATTAACATTGTGCATTAGATTTTGCACTGATTAATCACACTGATGTTCTAGACCTTAGCTTTCGAACACTGAGTCGTTGCTCAAGTAACCGAAAGCATAACAACGAATCGAAAGGAACTATGAATGACGAAAAGGCAAATATGAACAACTGAAGGAATTAGGGTTTTTTTCTCCCCCTTCTCACAGCTCTCGTAAAGCTCTATTTATATGCATCCGTATCTTTTACAAGAACAGAAATGCCCTTCCAACCACCTAGATCCTAAAGCATATTCCGCCCTCGATAGGGCGTTTGTGGTCCATTCCGCTTGTGGCCTCCCCCAGTAGTCACCTTCATTGTCTGGTCCCCCTCCTACGCTCCAAGGCTAACATAAGGAGGGGACACCGCCATGGAGCCGGGCGGCTTCTGTCCTTTCGGACACTTCAGCCCTTCCGTGTTGTCGACGAACGGGTCAACCTGCTCAACACAACACAACATCATACCGAAAGTGTCACGACGAACGAAAAGTGCCTGCACCATTCCGGCGGAATTGCGGCTGCATAGACCGAAAGGCCTTTCGCCTCACTGATGACAAAAGGCCCCTTCCGCCGCCCTGCTGATGGCCATTGCACCTGCGAAAACTCAGGCGGCGGTGCAGGGGTGCCGAAAAGGCAGAGCCTCCCCCAATAGCCCTTTTGTCTTGCGGCGGTGCGGAAAGGGATGCGACTGTCCCCCTTTATGATACCGACCATCAAACATTCCAGCTCTCCCGGGGCCGAGGATGTGGTCGAAAAGAGGAAGGAACGGGGGGGGGGGGGGGGGGGGGGTGTTGCATAACATGACTAGTGATTCCTCTCGTTGTTGCATCTAGCAATTAGTATGGTATACAGTTATGTGTCAAGTATATTTGTTCACTTTTTCAGGTTTGGAGCACCAGTGCTCTGGGTCACCTGTCCATGTGTGGGAGTAGCCACAACTCAGACATTAGATTGCCGCGAGGAGCACAGAGCTCCATCATCTGGGATAGCAACAATGTCTCGGCGTGACTATATATAAATTAGAAATTCAAGTGCTGCCCCATTCATCAATCTTTGCATAAATCACAAATATCATCCGAATATGCAAAATAGTTTATCGACAAATAAATACATAATATATAGTCACCATCAATATTATTACGAGCACAATAACTCTCAAATAACAAACAAAAGAGAAATTAGGCACAAGGGAAATGTACATCCGGTTCAATGATGAAGTGTATAAAAATCACAATGCAGATAGATCCAGGCTGAAAACGCCTACCTTTCAGTCTTTCACATCTAAATCCATAAGAGTGGATGTTACTGATTGATGTCATTTCTGTCGTGACTTACATATATATTTGTTGATGCCGCTTCAAGTTCAAGCCAATGGCGCCGGTGCTTGTAGTTTTGGAGCCGGACTTGCATGTGCGGCCCAACCAAAGATGAATATTAATTAAGGGCCAATAATTCAAGAATAGCGTATTATCCATTATAAGATATGCTGAATATACCCATGCACAGATTAGCCCCTTCCTCGTACGTAACGTTGGTAGTAGAAGAAGACGTTTCCCGATGAACCCGATATTGTCATATAGCATAACAAGAGAACCTAGGACACATGTGGCGACTGCAGTCTTATGAGCCTCCGGAGCTAGCACCACATATGCACCAAGCGCAAAGGCAGCTGCCAAGCATGTAATCGAAATCGATACAAGGTAGGAGGATATGCTCAACTGCACTTTGCGGCTCCGAGGGTTCAACAAAGGTGATCCCGAATTCATGAGACCAATGGTAGCCATCACGGAGAAAACGAAGGCCAATGTGTTAGATGCGATGAATGCATCAAAGGCATACCTTGGAGCAAGTATTGGTGAACCTCCATTATCGTGATCATCAGCTATGTAACCTCCAGGCACAGCAAAAGTTGAGCCAAATGTCACGGTTGCTATTAGAACCGACCCAATACATAGAGTTCCCGTCGTGTCTTTCAGCACCTCCATTTCTTTACTTTCATCATCTACCTTTACCCTCAGCACATCTATGAAGTGATCACCACGACACACACCGGTGACAGCACCGGCATTTCTGAGTGTGAGTAGTATTTGTTCTTCACTACTCTGCAAATTAAAAGCAAAACAAAAAAGAAGCCGATGAGGGGAGCAAACTATCAGATCAGTTGTTCGCTCATGCTTGGAAAAAAAATGAGCGTATTATCTCTAATGGATTACCTGAATATGGTACAATCCTGATACCTTGGAAATCTTATACTCCATTCATACTAAAAAATAAAGTCGTTTTGGACATGGCTTGGGTTAAACATTGAGAATATAAATCATAAATAACTTTTAAGTTGTTGAGTTTGGAAATGTGAAAACCATACGTATAGATTTGTCTTGAAAAATACTTTCACAAAAATTTACATATATCACTTTTTGATAAATATCTTTATAAAAATAAGTAGTCAAAGTTATGCTTTGGAGACCATGTCGCTGTCCAAAATGACTTTATTTTTGAGTATGGAGGGAGTATTGTGCTATATCTAATGGAGTCTCCCCTCTATTGTTGGGTAAATTTAAGTTCACTTGTGGATTCCCCAATAGAGGACAAAACATTAGAAGGCTCCCGGCCTCGACAGCAAGGTGTAGCGCAGTGTTCCCATCGTTGTCTACCATATTCATAATCCATGATAGTGATAGGATTTTGCAGCCAATCCAGATTATGACCCACTCCTTCTCAACAGCGACATGCAGAAATGCCCTTCCCTTAGCATCGCGCAGACCGGCGCTACCAGGATATTTTTTAACAAACGTCATGACGTTCCAGAAAGCACCTACAGAGGCAACAGCATGTATGGGGGAAAATCCAGCATGGTCGGGTTGATACAGGGCTTCTGGATTAGCTTCCAATACTTGTCGACAAATTGTTGATGGCCAAAGTAGGAATTTAGCTGCGGCAAAGTGAAGAGGCATACTCCCATTTTCATCCCTTTGTGTGGTAAGGTCCTTATTTTGCTGGGGGAGGTGTGCTCTATTCCATTCTATTAACAACTCTGTAAGATCTACAAATATCATTCTTTAATTTGTCAGACTAACAAGGTGAGGACAAAACAACTATGTGAATAAATGAAGCTTTAGTTGGAATACACAGCCAGATTAGACAAAGATATTGTTATCGTCAAAAGATTATAGAAAAGTAATTGTTAATTAATGCGTGTACCTCGGTGTCGGAGAACTGCAGCATGCAATGCATTGTGTCCATTTGGTCCGGAGAAGGAAAGCTTTCCATCACTACTCTTCTCATACAGTGTTTTCACAATTTCTTCTCGTTTCAGCATGATGGCTACATACATAGGTGATGCGCCGCCATCTTCGGGGAAAGCTGGCCAATTCTGAGTCCTTCTCCATCAGCAGGCCGACTATGTCCTTGTTTCCAACGCGGACAGCCTCATGCAAGGCCGTCTCCTTGTGCTTGTTCTCTTTCCGCAGCAGCTCCTCCTTCATCCTATCCTCGCCTTCAGCTAAAGCGAGATCAATGAGGCAAGCAACCATGTTGGATTTCCCCGCCCGTGCAGCGCAGTGCAGAGGGGTGTCACCCTTGTTGTTTTGCACAAAGAGGAGGTGCTTCGCTTTCCCGTAGATGATGCGAGCGCTCTCCAAGAAACTGTCACCGTTGCGATAACCGCTGGCGGCCACCACCACATGGAGTGCAGTGTCACCTTCAGCCGTGACCCCTTCCAGGATCGAATCATTTGCTTCTGTGTCACCATAAGAGCTAGCACTAGCACGCCGAGTAGTCAAGCCTCCGTCGGTGCCGCCGCCATGGCCATGGCCAGAGGCCTGACTTTCTTCCCTGCTGATGAGAAGAGATTTCAGTTTCTCAGAAGAGTCGGAGGACGCCAGTGCTAGCAGATGGGGATCCATGTTCCCCTGCTGAGGTTGAGGCTTCTCCACGGAAGCAGCGTGCTGCCTGGCCATCAGCCCATCACCACCACCACCATCTGCGATTCCTCCTTCTTCACCAGATCCTTCAGCTGCTGGACATTGCCACTGCCTGTGGCCACCATCAGCTTGGCGTCCATGGTCGTCGTCGCTACCAGAGCATTTGCTTGCTGTTCAGTGGGCGAGGTAAGAGTTCCCTCCGCTCCACTGCTCGACGACATCTCCAGCTACCAAGCAGGGTTTTCTTTACCGATAGGAGGGATAAAAAAACAAAGGTCAGCGACAAAGCTAGGAAAAATATAATGCGGGACAACCGGATCTTTCAAAAAAAAAAAAAAAAAGAGACAAAGCTAGGAAAAATATAAAAGAACAGTAGGCACCAATTATGCATTTCTTCCTACTTTCTAGCAAAATGCTTGTACGTGGTAGAAGTATGAGTATGACGACGACTGACCTGCAAACTGAAGCACATGGGCTGAAGGAGCGAGCTGAGCAATCTGAGCTCGCACGGCCGGCAAACTGAGGTATTCAGAGACTTGCCAGCTCCTCTGGTTGTTTGTTTGGGTCACTGAAGCCTCGTGGATCCGACTTGTGCACTGTACGAATGGTTTGGTGCTCCTGCATAGTGTGGCTTTGGCTTCCACTGATGCAGTGTATATATATGCAAAATCCAGGTGATTAACTTTGGTTCATGTCACCAACTGTCCAGGCTCTTTTGAGAATTTGATTTGATTGGATTGGATAACTGTACAAGAATTGATATGATTTGCCTTGCATGCTCATGTGGTAACGTTACCACCCGCTTCTATTCTTTCTCACAGCAAACTGTCAAAGGAAAAGAAAAATACAAGAACTGTGTGTGTGTGTGTGTGAATGCTGAATGGGGAGAATTGAAGAGACGCGGAGAAGCGAAGAAAACACAGGCAGGTGACGAGAACGGTCATGTGTTGGTGTCTATGCAGCCTGGCTCGGAAGGAGTAGAAACGGAATAAATCCGCGTGCCTGTGGAGCCTGCTGCTGCTGCTGGCCTGAATAAATCCACGTGGATTGTCTTCTCCTTTGCTTTATCTTTGTTTTTTTTCTTTCTTTTTTTTTTCCTTTTCCCCACTACTACGTGATCTTTTTTTCTTTTTTCTTTCTTTCATTTATTTTATCTTCCTATTTATTAATTTCATCTTTATTTTCTCTTTGTTTTTTGTTTTTTATTTATTTCATTCCATGAGATGTTGGTATCTTTTATTTTTCATTTTTTCTCCTGTTTTATTTATTTTTTATTTTATTCTTGAAAGCATCTAGGTCCTAGTGGGTTTCAGTGATTAATGACGACATAAAATTATTATGACTAACATGTGTTTTGCAGAGGCAATTTGAGTTAGGTCAAAATAATGGTGATTGTTTGGGCAATCAATGGTTTTCATGCCTCTGTCGATGAAAATCGTTTCGGTTTTCAAAGTATTGACGACAAGTTAAGGATGGACTAATCTAAATTTCGTTTGACGTTGAGAGACACTTAGAGTAGTTTAGAACTTTGTTTTTCCTTTGACCGTATTATAAACGGGGTATGAACTAGTAGCTTGACCTAGATGTGTCTAGCCCTTGTTTAGATGCCATCCAAATTCTAAGTTTTTTCACTCTCTCTCCATCACATCAATTTTTAACCGCTTGCATGGAGTATTAAATGTAGGTAAAAAAATAACTAATTACACAGTTTAGTTGAAAATCACGAGATGAATCTTTTGAGCCTAGTTGGTCCACGATTGGACAATATTTGCCAAATAAGACGAAAGTGGTACTATTCATCGGGTTCACTTTTTTTCGCAATCTAAACGAGGCCCTAATGTGTTATGTGTGATGCATATTTATCAAACTTAGCACTAGGTAGCTCAGAGAAGACCCAAAGATCAAGTGGATCAAGCCCCATTCATAAAGGATTTGAATTGAAAGTGAAGACAGGGTTCAGATGAGCGTCGGACTCTGGCTCAGGGTGATCCTCGGACCATGGTTCATAGGTCAGACGCATGCGTGGAGTTCACAGAGTAGCTCAGGCAGAGGCGACCATCGGACCCAGGGTCCATGGGCCGTTGGACCATGACACGAGAGGACGACGCTAGGGTCTGTGTCAGGTGCCGTCAAATTCTGGTGAATAGGACTACATCGGCCCATCAGGGCCGCGTTTAGTTGCCGGCCGAAGGTGGCGATGTCGGAAAGGGAGATCACTGTAGCGCACTGTAGCATTTCGTTTGTATTGAGTAATAATTGTTCAATTGTTGACTAATTAGACTCAAAACGTTCGTCTCGCAAAGTACAACCAAACTATGCAATTAATTTTTAATTTCATCAACATTTAGTACTCCATGCATATACCGCAAGTTTGATGTGACGGGAAATCTTCTTTTTGCATAGTGCCAAAGTTTGAATTTTGGTGGAACTAAACATACCCAGTTATGCGGGTCCGACAGTGTCCAAAAAGTATGCAGAGAAGTTTTTGAACCGTCGTACGGGGGTCGTCGGACCATGCGCTGGGTCCGACGGTAACAGTAAAGGCGATGTGCTGTTTGTGAGAGTCGAAACCCCCTGTGGGTCCGGTCTGACTCCCCCAATTTCAGTGAGACTTGACACCAATGGCTAGTTGAGTGAGTGGTGAGTATCATCTCGTCCAATTTAGCTCTCTTGCCCATTTGTTCAGTAGAGAAAACTTTTTGGAGTGCAAAAGAGAGCAAGAGCCTAGTGGGATGATTGAGATTTGATAATCCAAGATTAAGGACCCGTGGGGGGTATGACCCTAGGTTCCCACGTCAAGGGACATGGGCCGCATGATTAGGGACGGTCTAGCCCACGACGTCAAGACTTGTGGCGCACGGTATTCGTCAGTGTACACCACAAGGCATTTAGAAGATATGATTTATCAGGACTATTATAGATGTTGTAATCCAAATAGAATACTAGGATAATTTTCTTGTAACCCTACCCCTCCAGAGTATATAAGGAGGGGCAGGGGTCTTTAGTCGGCATCCCCAAATATCTAATCATAATATACAATCCACCAAAGACAAAGGACGTAGATATTACGTCGACTTGACGACCTGAACCTGTCTAAATCGTTATCTCTGCGCCTGTGTTACCATCTAGTTCGTATCTCGCACACCTCCATCGATTCATCTACTACCGTGTACATACTCCTCGGTAGACTGCAGTGGCGGAGCCAGAATTTTAAAGTTGGGTATTCCCATGTCTGAAAAAAAAATCCAATACATGGTAGCTTAGATTTCAAATACACTAATTCATAGTAGTATTATCACATCACAGAAACAGGTTGTCTGCTCAAGCAATTAAATAAAATAGACACTACTTTACCTCCCTCATGTCATATGGAGAATGCATGGAACTATAACACTAACAGCTACATTCTTACGGGAAGACAAAACATAAATAAGTGTTATTGATCACTTGGACCTATATGTTGCACTGCATAAGGCCATATTAGCATTGCCATGATTTTTGTAAGTAAAAACTGATCATAAACCTAGAGTTCTGCCGTCCTGGGACCTGGGCACCTGGCCAGTGGCTGCGGGCTGCCAGCAGCCGGCTGCCCGGTTGGCCAGGCCGCCGTCGCGGCGCCCCCTGCAGCCCTGCGCCCTGCCCCTGGCACCTGCCACCCCGCAGGCCGCCTGCCACTAGCTTTTGCTGCCTTGCGCCCTTGCAGCTTGCGCTGGCCACGCACGTCGCGCTCCGCCGGCCGCAGCCCGCTCCTCGCAGCCTGCCGCCGCCTAGGGTTAGCCGCACGGCGTCCATCGCGTCCCGTCCGTGTCCGTGCGAGCAGAGGCAGAGGGGCGAGGGGGCGTCGGGGGCTCGGGGTGGGTCAAAGGCCAGGAAGGAAGGGGTGGAGTGCCTGAGTGGGCCTAGTGGGCCGTCCTAGGAAGGAGTAAGTTTGGAGGCAAGGCCGAAAGGCCGTGTTTTTTACTCATTTGGGCTGCAATGAGCGAAAACAGTACAGAATATTGCAATATACATATATATATATATATACACACACAAGTATATACACATATCTACATAAAAGTATCTCAAAAAAGTTGGGTATTCCTGGGAATACCAGGGAATACCCCTAGATCCGCCCATGGTAAACTGCCGACCATATTTCATCGACAGTGGCGCGTCGGGTAGGGATACACGTACTGATCCCTCGGTGAACCAGATGGCGTACCTCAAGCAACAACGTCGGCGGCGAGTCCGCGTCTCTCGACATCTTGAATCGAGATATCCTTCCGTCGTCGACGATCTCGGACTCAGCGTCCCAACATCTCGTGGCTGCACGGTAGATTGAGCTGAGATCATCACCGTGCGGCTCTAATCTCCAACTCGTCTGCTGTTGTCCTCTCAAGATCAATTTGCTGCACACGCGGATCGTGACGTCCAGGCTGATCGAGCAAACAAGCAAGGGACAAACACATCTACAAGGCATGCGGGAGTCAGACTTCCGTGCATGTACGCATGCATTATGGATTGGAATTCCAGCAGATCGATCGATAGTCCGCCTCAATTGAATCCGGCTCTGACTCGTCTCCGACCAAGTTCGACTCCAGCTCTCCCAAGAATAGCGGCCGTCCGACTTAAGTCCTTACCAATTCCGTCCCAGTTAAGTCGCTCAGATGCATAATTTATAAATTCGTGCATAGTGACTCAAGGAAACAGAGATCTGTTCAAACTCTGGAGCATATACATGGTTACGTATCATCTATCAAAAGCAAGCACGCTTCAGCCACGTCCCATCTACACCGCCATGCAAGATCATTTAATATAATCAAGGTGAAATTTGCATGTCCGTGTGCATGCAGGCACGACATGCTACACGCCCAAGGTTGGCCCAAGCGCCCAGACAACAAGATCCCCTTGGGATCACCATGCATGTACGCAGGAGAAAGACCTCGGACCAGGCCTCGCCTCTGTCGGACGCCGCCACACGGACTTCGCCTTCCCACGCGGATAGACTTCGTCAAGGCGATTATCCCCGTTCGACTGTGACTCCGTGCACCCGTCCGATTGCATCGAGCAGCCAAGCAAGCCCACCTGAGCCGCTAAGCGAGCCACCCGAGCCGCCTAGCGAGTCGCCCGAGCCACTAAGTGAGCCGCTCGAGTCATCGAATGCGGCTATGTCAGCGATCTCCTCGAATCTGGTCTGCTTAAGGCCGACCAGCGGTATAAGGACGATGTCGTCCAAACTACTCGCTCCGACCGCTTGCCGCGTCGCAATGATGATCGCTGAGAAGAACGGCACTGTGACAACCGCGACCGCCGCCACGACGACAGGCCGGAAAGCTCGAGGGCCGAGCAATTTCGTCGACGCCGACTAGATAACGGCATACACTGTCGACCCGATGTTATGACTAAAGCTCAGTCACCCTTTCATATATGAACATTTAATAAAGTTTTCGCCATAATGTTTCTCCATGTTGTTTTCTCCATGATTATTCTCCAAACGACTTTTTTCATGTATACCATCTTAAAGATGACATACTTTTTGCCTCAACGACTTCTCGAACAAGCCATGTTTACACTTGTGTTTCCCAGAGATGGCCCCGTCTCCGGCTTCGTCCTATATGTGCACGGGCTTCAGCGCTCAGGGTTATGGGTGGTCGGCAGCGGCTCTTCGGTGACGCTTGTTTTCCTACATGTGCACGAACTCTAGCGCTCTACGTTATGGTCTACGGGCTAGCCGGGGCTAGGGGCTCAACCACAAACTAACTGGTCAGGGCGACTTATATTAAATATAAACATATCTCCAAAAAGAACACTTAGTGTTTATAATATCTTTAAGATATTCTTCATCAACTCGCCGACTAGCCATGTCCTCTTTCGTGTTATCCGGAAGCGGCGCTTTTCGATCTCACATCTACACGTGCATGGGCTCCAGCGCTCTACGTTATGGGCGGTCAGCAGCGGATCTTCGGCGACGCTCTTTCTCTAACACGTACACGCATGTCGGTCACTCCACGCTGTGGGACTTAGGCTAGTCGAGGCTGGTGATATAATACAGAACCAACTGGAAGGAAATTAAATCATATTTAAAAAATGAACACTTCAAACAAACATAATATTTATCCACTCTGCTCTACTGCCTTCATCGTCGGGTTCATATATTTTATTTTTACACCATGTACTACCCATTCTACATATTTGTATTGTAGGGGACTGGTTCAGTTATTTTTTACGCTCGGGGACTGGATCGCCTAGGAAGGACAAAAGGATCATCGTCCGGGTGGTCGCACCACCTGGTAGTCGGATCGGACCGCTAGGTTCATGGACTTCGTTGCTAACCAGTTGGTCGGATTATTCGGCGCTCACTTCTGCTCGACGCTCACTTCGCTGCTGACCGGTTGTTTGATACTCCTCGGCATTTGGATTCTTCGTGCAAGCGTCGCCAGCTAAGCTGGGCACTCTTCGGCGTTTGGATTCTTTGTGCAAGCGTTGCCAGCTAAGCTGGGCACTCATTGACGTTCGGATTCTTTGTGCAAGAGTCATCAGCTAAGCTAGGGATTTCCTTGGTGGTCGGATTTTGCTACGTCTCATCGATGTGCTATCAAGTTGCTCCATACTGTTCGGATCAAGGTGCTGATCTTGGGCAACACGTCCGGGGTCTTGATCAGTACATGGCAGATGACGTTGACAAGCTTCCATTAAAACTCTTTGACCCTGCTAAAAGATTCATTTTTTCATCTTCTAGCAGGCTCGAGGACTACAATGTGTACACTATACCTTGCAGTGGATGTACTAATTTTTCTTGTTAATGGTTTTCAGCTAAGCGGGGACTGGCTATGATCGGCTAGCTTCTGGAGTCTTCTGTTTTTTTACCCTGACACTACGTGAATTATTCACCTACCATCAGGCTCGGGGACTAAGTGGCTTCACTTCACCTGGCGGTGAATGTAGTGTTTTTTTTCTGATTTGTCCTCCTTATTGACTAAGTCATAAATGATAATCATCCGACCTCGCAAACGGAGTATAAGTAGCTACACTTGTCCTAAGGGGAATTTTTTTAAAATTTTATCTTGAGCCCCTTACAACCTTCTGGCAAGCCTTATTTGGCTAAGTCCAAGATTTGCTAACCAGTTAAACTGGTCGGTATTTATTTTCATTCATCTGATAACCAGTTAAACTGGTCGGCTTCTATTTTCACTGTTCGGATCACCAGTTAAACTGGTCGGATCGCTAGTTAAACTGGTCAGCTTCACTTCGAATTGCTCGAATTGATTAAAGACAGCGTTGCTCAATGGATATAAGATGCTCGGGCACTAGCTGTGGAGGGTATGACCCCAGGTACCCACAGCAAGGAACATGGGACGCACAGTCAGGGACGGTCCAGCCCACGACGTCAAGACTTGCGGCGCACGACATTCGTCGGCGTACACCGCAAGGCATCTAGAAGATAGGATTTATCAGAACTCTTATAGATGTTATAATCCAAATAGAATACTTACCATATAACCGACTAGGATATTTTTCTTGTAACCCTACCCCTCCAGAGTATATAAGAAGGAGCAGGGGTCCCCTAGTCGACATCTCCAAATATCTGATCATAATATACAATCCACCAAAAACACATGACGTAGGGTATTACGTCGACTTGATGGCCTGAACCTGTCTAAATCATTGTCTCTGCGCCTGTGTCACCATCTAGTTCGTATCTTGCGCACCTCCACCTATTCATCTACTACCGTGAGCATACCACTCGGTAGACTACCGAACATATTTCGTCGGTAGGACCTCATTAGTGCATAGAGAATAGCAAGTGTGCATCCATCTTTCTTATTAGGCTTGTCATGGTTAAGTGAGAGTTTGTGTTTGTTACTTTTACTGATCGGCATCACCTAGATGGCTTTGTGGTGATTGTGAGCTTTGTGATCATTGTCGATGAAATTTGGTCGGCAGTCTACCTAGGGGTATGCCCAAGATAGTAGATTATCGGTAGACAGATGCGCAAGCTACAAACAAGATGGTGACGCAAGACAAACACGAGGTTTTATCCAGGTTCGGCCGCCGCGAAGGCGTAATACCTACGTCCTGCGTCTAATTGTATTGCTATATGTCAATGAGAGATGTTTTTAGAGGGGTCCCCTGCCTGCCTTATATAGTCTTGGGGGCAGGGTTATAGATCTGGAAACTAATCCTAACCAGTTACAATTGCCATAGGTGGCCGAATAAGGATTCCTATTCTAACCGACTAGGATCTTGCTTGATCTCCAAATCTGCCTTGATTCCTTGCGTGGGACTCCGAACAGATTGGCCGGGCCACGTGTTGTCTTCTAGTGGGCCAGACCTCTTGGTCCGGGCCGGCCCAAGCCTAGCCGTAAGGGTATAGGGGCTAATACCCTCATAGCTAGTCTCCGAGCACCATGTATTATGCTGCGACACGCCGTTCGATCTCCTTCGGCTAATGCGATCCGTCTTCATGTCATCTCCAACTGGTTGAAACATTGACCAATCGAATGTGCCAGTATTCTGGTTAGAACAAAGAGCAGTAGACCACGATTATAGCCGAAGATTCCGGTTGTCTGAAGAATGCATGGTGCTCTAAAGAAAAAAGAAAAAGATTTCTTTCCTTATCAAGTGTGCCCACTTGTATTTCTGAAAAGAAATGTAAGTGACCCTTGGACAATAATAGTTCTGGCCAACAATCAGAGCGTAGGGGTCGATAAAATAAGCACATTCACCGCAAGATGAAGTGTGCCCACTTAGTCCCCGAGCTTGGTAGTAGGTGACGTAGGCACGTGGTGCTAGGGTCTAAAAAGAATTCCCATTGAAGTTGAGAATCCAATCGTCGTACAAGCAATACGAGATGCACCGGCAGGTGCATCGTACCGATGTAGTCCCCGAGCTTGCTGGAAGGCGAGGTATCAGCCTTGTAGCAAGGTCTAAATAAATGCCTCTCAACTGTATGTGAGTACAAATCACATGTAGCTGAGGAGAGCTGTCTCCGAGCAATGTTCAGAGAGTGGTCGGGCAGTCCCTGAGCATGAGAGTGGTCAGAACAGTCCCCGAGCACGATAGTGGTCTGGACAGTCCCTGTGCATGATGGTGGTCTAGATAGTCCCCGAGCGTGATGGTGGTCTGGACAGTCCCCGAGCACAACGGTGGTCTAGACAGTCCCCGAGCACGAGAAGTGCGGCGAAAAACTATATGCCACTTGTACTATTATCTTTTGTATTTATTTAATTACTTGCCCTGTCAAGTCCAATCTGACATGTCTAGTAAAAAAAGTAGATGGGTATAGCACGTCATATTGCCTTCTTGTCTTTTCAAGCAAACAGTTGCGTGGCACCTATAAGTAGGTGCGTCAGCGTGGGCCCTCTCACACTGGCAATGAAGAGGCACATACACTGGCAACGAAGAGGGTCATATATTGGCAACGAAGAGGCACATACACTGGCAACGAAGAGACACATATATTGGCATAGATCTCGAGGCTGTGAAAACAACCGTCTGCGGCGCGTGCGCACGTCTCCCAAGAATCTCGGGCAGATGAAACGGCATAACTCTTGGGTTAAATACAGTATAGGATAGGTAAGTTACTTTTTACTAAACCCCATTGCCATTCACAACTGCATCCATCTTCTTCCTCTTGCCAACCCTAATACCTCCGAAATCACCACCACTCAGTCCTCCGCCAGTTCCTCGTTCATTAGCAAGGCCAGATTCATGGCGAAAAGTGATGCGCAGAAGAAAGCAGGAGTCATGGCGAAGGAGTGGTGGAAATCGAGAAGCAACGAGCAGACCATTGAAGACCTCGTCACCATGGGGGTACTCCACAACAAGGAGCTCGTAGGATGGCGTGCGCCGGAGGGCGAGAGGTACCCCGATCCACAACCAGGTGAGATCATGGTGTTCGAAGACTTCTTTAAGCGGGGATTTGAGGTTCCGGTACATCCTTTTCTTCAGGGGCTCTGTCTTTACTATGAGAGTAGGATTTGCAATCTGCATCCCAACTCGATCCTCCTTGTCGCCACTTTCATTCATCTTTGCGAAGCATATGGCGGCTTCCAGCCCCATTTCGATTTTTTCCGCCATATTTTTTGTTTGCGGAAGAAAGGAAGCGGTGGCTCGAAGATAGCCGAAGGTGTGTACCTCAACCTCCGTGACGGCATGAAAGCCCAGTACCTGCACTGCCCATGGAACACGTCGCTTGATGACTGGTACAAGAAATGGTTCTACATCTGTGAAGAGCCGAACACGATCACGCTGTGCGACGTGGGGTACATTCCGGAGAAGAGGACAAGCTGGTCAGAGAAACCTGAGCACTTGGAACAGATTCCAGAAATATTTGGGATGATCCTATGGAAAAAACTAGATGGCTCGAGCGTGGTCGGGAGCTTCATCAGCCGGTGGATCCAACCCTGCCAGAGGAGGGTACATCCTGGCTACGAGTATCAAGGTAGCGTGGACCCGATGAGGACGAGGCAGGGGGCGCTTGACAAAAACGAAGTCAGAGCCAAAATTGGAGAGCTATTTAACTTAGCTGATCCAAATTATGTCAGATTGAGCGACATCAAGCACGCTTTCAAGCTCGCCCGACCTCCCCCAAAGGTAACTCATCTTGCCTTGTACCCGTAGTCTTATATTGTGGTCGAAACTTACTGTGTTCACTCCCATTTGTTTCCTAGATTAATGGTCAGGATAGAGCGACAGTGTTTGTGTCGCCACCCCCTGGAGTAGATTGGCCACAAGGAGCTATCCTAGCCACCTAGACCAGCGTCGGGATTGAGGACGTCGACTAGGTGGTGCTCGGAGCTGGAGAGGAGGCAGCAACCAAAGTTGCTGGTAAGCGGCCGGCGGCCAGCAAGCGTCGTCAGGCGATTTTTACTTTGTCGGACGATGACGCAGAGGAGGGAGAGGATGCAGACACCTTTTGACTCGTCCCTTGAAAGAGGAGGAGGCAACTGGAGTCGATGGAGCAAGGTGGCTCCTCCATGCCGGTGGGACCTACATCACCGACCACTGCAGCGTGAAGGACAAGCGGCGGAGGGGTCGAGCACCAAGGCCCAGCGACAGTGCTGGATGTAGAGGGAGACCAGGAGTCACCCGCACAGCACGTGGAGCAAGCACGACCGAAGAGACGCGCCTTTGCCACATCATTCCGCGCTTCCAACATGTAAGTATTTGTAACCTTGATGTAAGCTAGCAATTTGCATTGAATATGATTGCCTTCTGAACTTATCTCGGATGTACTAGCTCGACGTCCACCGAAAGTCTGGACCAGCTAGCCGGGAGTGGCGTGGCTCCACCAGTAAGTTCAGAGCAGACTGCCCAGCAGCCGGCCATCAAGGAACCCATAGCAGAAGATCCATCGGGGCCTCAGCAAACAAACAGTCAGACAACAATCCCCGAGCAGGGGGTCGAGGGAAGAGCCGAGCCAAGCACGAGTGCTCCGAGCGCTGAACCTGCCGAGGGCAACACCTCAGCATCAAGGGTAACGGAATATACCGTGGAGCAGTGGCCGGAGGTGAGAGCACAGAGCACGTTTGTCGATGCTGCAGCCTGTGGGAAGGCCATAGTGATCGCAGAAGCTGCTAACTCCAGACCAGCACCGAGACCCGAAGAAGAGCCCGAAGAGGACAAAGTGGAGTAGGTCCTGGGCCATCCACAGGACAAGCGACAACATGTGTATGTGTCATGTTGGCGGAACGACCAATGGGTTGTTCATGAGGAAATCCCAGAGGTCGAAGAGACTAAGAAAGTTGAAAGGGCGGCAAAACGACTGGTGACGGAGGTCCAGGTAGGCTTTGCTTCACCACCTGATCTTGCTGTCTAGTCAAGCTGTATTACTTAGCTATCTACACATAGGACTTAAATGAAGACCGCAAGGTACCGCAAGAAATGCTTTGACCAGATCGAGGGGATCACTGCAAGCAACAAGGAGCTAACGGTGGAGGTGGAACGCTTGCGCCAGCGACTTGAAGCCGCCAACCATGAGAAGATGGAGCAAGTGTCCTAGAACCAGAACCTGGTTGTCCAGCTCAGTAATAAAGAGCAGGAAAGAACAAGTAAGTAGCCACTTTATCACAACGAATACTGACAAGTGTTGTTGCATTATTGGTAGTAACAGCTGTAGTGCAGGCTTCGAAGCCGAAGTGGTCCGTCTCCAAGAGGAGAACAGTCGTGTGGTCATGGAGTGTGATCGCCTGAAAGAGGACAACAGAAAACTGGCGCACAACCAGTCGCAGCTCCGGGACCACACGACCAAGATGATAGAGGAGCTAAAAAGTAAGTTTTCCAAACCCCTTTGCTCATTTTTGTTGCCTACCATAGTTTGGCATAATACAGCGTCTGAACAGCATGTACGGTTTGCAGTTTTCAAAATCAATGCGAAGAAGCATCTGGAGGCCGTGATAAAAGACCGTGACGGCTGGAAGGCGCAGTGCCAAGAGATCACCAAAGATCGTGACACCTGGAAAAACCGGTGCCAGGAGGTGGCAACGGACATTTTGCCGGTCCTTAACCTCATCGATCCGGCACTAACAGAGGACGTGCCAAGGACGCCGTAGCTGGGATTGATCGAGAGATGCCGAAAGGCATGGGGATGGTTCTAGGAGTTTGTGAAGGAGGTGGGTGAGTACACAGGCGCACATGTGCTAAGCATGGTATGTGCTCACTACCCCTTGATCGATCTCAAGCGCCTGGAGGCTGGATACCCAAAGGAGGTAGATCCAGACAAGACTGAGGAGCTACGGATAACCCAGCTAGACTTGTCGGCGAAGATAATTGGAGACATTAACATGTGTGGAGGCGTGACACCACCTGTACAGGGAACGCCATCAACAAGTCAGCTGGAAGCGCTATCATTTTTAAGCCAACCGGCGAAGCCTACGATCTCGACCAGCCAGGCATCGGCGGGGCCATCTTCTTCAGCTCGATCAATGCCAGAGTCCTCGAGACCCTTGCACGATGTCAGGCCCAGCGAGCAGCAGGTGCCACATGCCCCGACCAGCCAATAGTATAGGCTATAGCTGTGGAAGAAGATGTAGTTGTGTTATTGTAAACTTGGACCTTTTCAGGCAAGCTTGTAATAACATAACTGTACATCAGTATAATCTTGTTTGTTTTGTAGAAAACATATTTAATCTTGGATATCGTGTTGGTGTAACTAAGTGAGAACATGTTATCGTTCTGTTTAGTTGTACCAGTTTAGTCATCACGTCATCCTGAAAGGTTTGTATGGCCCTGGTTTGTCTTGTGGTCGGAGTGTGAGGTGCGTAGTTTGTGCACACGTAGACACACACAAGTCAAACCAAAGGGGACCTACCGATCACCCGTAGCATAGAGAGCAGATCCCATGCACGCGTTGGGAGGAACCGGAGATAGGGCCTGCTCCAAAAACCCAAGAAGGAATGGTGGTCGGTTTTAACTGATTGAGTTAGAATAATAATAGACTTCGAAGTGACACATTAGAGTGGTCGTAGAAATCATAATTGTTTATTAAATTAAACCAAAAGTACAAGAGGGGTACATATCTTAGTAGTTAAGCATAGAAACGCCTAAGCTTGTCGATGTGCCATGAATTGGGTATGTCTGTACCATCAAGGTGAGCTAACCTGTAAGATGTTGGTCGCGTAACTTCCTTGATCATGAAGGGCCCTTCCCATGGGGTTGCGAGTTTGTGAACGCTAGCCTGACTCATCTTCCACTTCAGGACTAGGTCCCCAACCACGAAGAACCGCTCCTTGACGTTCTTGTTGTAGTACCTGCGCAAAACAGCATGGTATTTGGCTGTACGTACGCAAGAATCGAGCCGCTTCTCTTCTGCACTATTCACTTCTAGCTCCCGCACTTCATTGGCCTTGTCTTCGTCGAAGTTCTCTACCCATGCTGATCTAAAGGCTATATCTGCTGGGAGCACTGCCTCAGCGCCATAAACCATAAAGTATGGTGATACGCCGGTATTGCAACTGGGCTGGGTTCTGAGGTCCCAGACCACGGCTGGTAACTCTTTGAGCCATCTTCCGGGAGCTTTGTCATTTACTCTATACATCCTCTTCTTAAGTGCGTCCAAGATCATACCATTTGTCTGCTCGACCTGTCCATTAGCTCTAGAGTGCGCCACCGAGACGTATTTTACTACTATGCTCCTTTCATCGCAGAAGTCCCAAAAAGCGTTCCCGGTGAACTGAGTACCCAGATCAGTGATGATGTTGTTAGGTATGCCGAAACAGTGGATGACCTGGTCGATGAACGCAACGGCTTTTTCTGAAGATGCCTTGACTAGGGGCATGTACTCTATTCACTTGGAAAATTTGTCGATCAGCACGAAGACGCATGTAAATTTCCTAGGGGCCAGTTTGAAAGGCTCGATCATATCCAGTCCCCAGCATGCGAAGGGCAAAGAGGCTGGTATTGTCTGAATCTCGTGTGCTGGTACGTGGATTCTCTTGGCGAAGAACTAACAACCTTCACAATGGCGGACTAGCTTCTCTGCATCAGCTACGGCTGATGGCCAATAGAACCCTGCTCGGAAAGCCTTGCCAACCAGCATTCTCGAGGCCGCATGGTTGCCGCAGGAGCCAGAGTGGATTTGGTCCTGGAGATGTTCGCCATCCTCCTAGGTTATACACTTCATCAAGATTTCCTCCTTTGCGTTCTTGCGCCACAATTTGCCATCGACGAGCAGATACTGCTTACTACGACGCATCAGACGTTCATTTTCTGTCCGATCGGTGTAGCCGCTACCATTTGTCAGGTACTTGATGAAAGGTACTCTCCAGTCAGGCTCCTTAGTGGTCGGAGGTGGTTCGGTGGTGTTTGACGCCAGAACCGTAGCCACTAATAGCTGGTCTGGAGGCTTGTCGACCGTGGGATCTTCCTCTTCGATGGAAGGCATGAGCAGGTCTTGAACAAATACGCCATGTGGGACTTTGGCTCGGGATGATCCTAACTTTGACAGCGCATCTGCTGCTTGATTTTTGTCCCGAACCACATGTGTGTACTCGATGCCATAGAACTTGCCTTTTAGCTTTCTGATCGATTTGCAGTACGCATCCATCTTTTCGCTGGTCGTATCCTAGTCCTTGTTGAGTTGGTTGATGACCAGAGCCAAGTCTCCATAGACATAGAGACGTTTGACACCGAGCTCGATCGTAATGCACAGACCATGTAGGCACGCTTCGTACTCGGCGGCGTTATTAGACGCCGGGAAATAAATCTTGAGGACGTAATGGAGCTACTCCTTGGATGGTGACACGAAAAGGACTCCTACTCCTATGCCGTCGATGTTGAGAGAGCCATTGAAGTACATCTTCCAATACTCTTCAGGCCCCTGAGAGGCAGGTGTGCTTAAGTCTGTCCACTCGACGATGAAATCGACAAGTGCCTAGGACTTGATTGTAGTACGGCTTGCAAATTCCAAGGAGAAAGGGCATAGCTCCATTGCCCATTTGACGATGTGCTCATTTGCATCCTTGTTGCGAATGATGTCTCCCAGAGGGTACTCAGTCATGACCACCACGTGATATCCGTCGAAGTAGTGTTTCAACTTTCGGGATGTAATTAGTATGGCGTAGATCAGTTTCTGAATCTGTGGGTACCTGGTCTTGGATTCATTGAGCACCTCACTGACGAAATATATTGGTCGCTGTACCTTGTAGACGTGGCTAGGCTCGTCGCGCTCGACCACCATGGCAGTGGAGACCACTCGATTAGTTGCCGCAATGTAAAGCAGGAGGGTTTCGTCTTCTCTAGGAGCAGTGAGGACCGGAGGTGATGTAAGGAATTGTTTCAGCTGTGTAAAGGCAACGTCTGCTTCCTCTGACCACTCAAACTTCTCGGATGCTTTGAGCAGCTTGAAAAATAGTAGTCCTTTTTCACCTAATCTTGATATGAAACGACTTAGGGCAGCCATGCATGCAGTAAGCTTCTGAACATCCTTCACCTTTTTTGGCGACTTCATGTCCAAGACAGCTTTTACCTTCTCTGGGTTAGGGCGTATGCCGTCGTGTCTGACGACGTTGCCGAGCAATATACCAGATGGAACACCAAAGATACACTTCTTTGGGTTTAATTTCCATTGGAATGTGTTAAGAGCTGTAAAGGTACGTTCGAGGTCATCAACAAGGGTGTATGCTTCCTTGGTTTTAACAACTACATCGTCAACATAAGCCTCGACGAGGTCATCTTTTATCTCATCATTGAGGCAGGCCTATATGGCGCGTTGGTAGGTAGCCCCGGCATTCTTGAGCCTGAACGACATGGTCATGTAGCAGTAAGCGCCGAAGGGCGTGATGAAGGATGTCTTGATTTGGTCGTCCTTTTTGAGAGCGATCTGGTGATAACCAGAGTAGCAATCGAGAAAGGACAGCAACTCGCAACCGGCAGTTGAATCTACGACCTCGTCTATGCGAGGTAAGCCGAAGGGGTCTTTAGGGTAGTGTTTGTTGAGATCATTGTAATCAACGCACATTCTCCATTCATTATTCTTTTTGCGTACAAGAACCAGGTTGGCTAACCACTCCGGATGATACACTTCTTTAATAAATCCAGCTGCCAAAAGCCGTGTAACTTCTACCCTAATAGCCTCCTTTTTGTTGCTAGAGCGAACCATCATAGCTTCTGCTTGGTAGGTTTGGCCTTGCCGTCGACATTTAAGGAGTGCTCGATCAAGTTCTAAGGTACACCGGGTATGTCAGTGGGTTTCCATGCGAACACACTCACATTGCTCCTTAAGAACCTGACGAGCGCGTCTTCCTATTTAGGATCCAGGTTGGCCCCAATAAGGGCCGTTTTGCTAGGATCACCGTTGACCAGCTGGATCGCTTTGTGCTCTTTAGACTTGACGTTCTTGCATGGGGCCTCGAGCTCTGGGATCTCCAGGTGGTCGACTGGCGTCTTCTTGGCGTCGAGCATGGTCTCGGCCATGCGAATAGAGAGGTCGTGAGCCTCTGCTATTTTGAAGCTGTCATCCTCGTAGGTATAAGCTGTGTATACGTTGCCCCTGAGAGTTAGAACCCCTTTCTCGGTAGGCATCTTGAGCACCAAATACCTATAGTGAGGTATGGCCATGAATTTGGTGAGCGCTGGTCGACCATGGATAGCATGGTAGGTGCTATCGAAGTCAGCGACCACAAAGTTGACATAGTCAGTATGGAAGTGGTCTACGGTACCAAATTGCATAGGTACCATGATCTGCCCGAGAGGTGTGGAGCTCTGTCCGGGGAGAACACCCTAGAACTGTGCCTCGTATGGCTTGAGATCAGCCTGGGTTATCTTTAGGACTGGCAAACTATTCTTGAATATTATATCGATGGAACTACCGCCGTCAATCAGCACTCTATCGAACTAGACCTTGTTGATATAAGGATCAAGAACCAGAGGAAAACGTCCTGGCTCAGGTATTGCGGCCCATTGGTCCTTTCTGCTGAAGGAGATCTCGCGGTGAGACCAAGGAGGGAGCCACAGATCGGTGATGAGGTTGTCGGCGTTAGCCACGTTCAAGCAAGCGCGGGCGAGCAGCTTGCGTTCTCATTTAGTCTCGATGGACACTTTGCCTCCAATGATGGTGTGGACACGATCGGTTGGTTTGACGTACTTGTGACGGGGATTTGTGTCTTCATCGTCGTTGTCTTGTTACGCTGCTCCCCTGCGTCGTTAGGCTTGTCGGATGTATCCGGAGCCTGTTGGCGCGTGTAGATAGATTTGAGGACACGGAAATTCTCCATGGTATGGTTTGACTTGGGATGGAGCTGGCAGGGTCCTTTCAATGCTTTGGCATAGTCTTCTTTGTAGTTGCGACGTCCGCCACCTTTTTTAACGGTGTTGACCTCGCCGTCGTCTTCCCGAGCACGCTTGCCCGTATAATCGTCACGGCGATTGCGCCGCTGATTACGCTGGTCGCGATGGTCGCGGGAATTGTTGCGCTAGTTGCAGCGATCAAAATTGTCGTTCCGACCATGGTTGCCGCGGTAGTTGTCGCGGTGTGGGGGGTGGTCGGAGCGTGGAACCTTTGCTGCTTCTTCGATGATTATCTTTTTAGCATCATCGGCATCCGCATATTTTTTGGCAGTGGCCAGAAGCGCTGTGACTGATTCAGGTCTCTTGTGGAGGAGCTTGTCCCTTAGGGCGTCGTGGAAGCGGAGACCAGTGATGAAAGCCTCGATAGCCTCATTATCAGAGATTGACGAGACCTTGATGCGCATCTTCGAGAAGCGTCGGACGTACTCACGTAGTGGCTCATCTTTGCGATCTTGAATCCGCTGCAGATCATATTTGTTGCCGGGTTGCTCGCAAGTAGCAATGAAGTTGTCGATGAATGCTTGCTTGAGCTCTTGCCAAGAATCAAAGTAGTTCGCCGGCAAGCTGACCAGCCACTGGTGGCCTGCATGGCCGACGATGACTGGGAAGTAATTAGACATGACATGCTCATCAGCCATGGCTGATCTGCACGTGGTTTCATAGAGCATGACCCATAATTCGGGGTTCTCCTTGCCGTCGTACTTCTGAAGTTTTTCGAGCTTGAAGTTCTTAGGCCATATGACTTGGCGAAGGTGTGGAGTAAATTGCTTTAAACCCGGAGGGCCGTGGGTAGTATCATATTCCATACGACGATAGCTTTCGTGGGATGCACGATCGTTGGCTCTTTGGTTAATGCGATCGCACAGATCGCGTTCTCTGAGGTAATGGCGGAGATCGTTATTGCCATCACGACGATCCCGGTTGCCACCCTGGTTAACCCTGCGATCGTGGTTATCACGGCGATTATCGTGGTTGTCTCGACGGTGGTCGTCCCGGTAGTCGCGGCGGTTGTCGTTCCGACCACCATCATGGCCACTGTTTCCGCCTTGACGGTTGTCTGATGGGTCATTGTTGCGTGAGCCACGTTGGTTGGGTGGCTATGAGCGACTTGAGTACTGGCGGCTGTGGCTTGATTCGACTAAGATGGATGGTGCCTGGGCTTGATTTACAATCTTTGCGGTCTGGGCCATAGCAGCCGTCAGGTAAGCTTGTATATCATCATGAACTGCCTGGGTTTCCGAGGTATTGGGTAGTCGTTGCATTGTCGCCATAGCAACAGCTACGTTGGCGCTTGGAGTCCTGAAGACCTGCTTGTCCCCCACCCTGTCAAAGGCATTGTTAAGGTCGCGTGGCTGGACCCTTATGCGTCGTGCCTCCTCTTCTGCCTCAGCTTCGATTTGTCGGTGATTAAACCGGTCAATATTGCGTGCCTCGCGTGCTAGCCTTTCTTGTTCTATTTCGCCAACTGTCGGTGGTTCGTCATTACTGACAACATTGATCAAGTCTCCTCACCTTGGTGGGAAGGATGGGAATGATGGGAACCCCGGGGCATGGTCTGGGATATCCAGATCGTATTCAACGCCTTCATCGTCATGATGCTGGAGCTCGGTGTGGACGGAGCCCTTAGATGCGATGCCAGACGAGGAGCTTGAGCCACCCTCTTGAACTGTGTGGACCGATCCTTCTTGATAATCCTCAATCCGGACCATGTTGACAAAATTGCGCAAGCCGTAGGGCTGGGCCTGGTAGTTCTCCATCGAGGCTTCGTACTCGGAGAGCCGGAGACCCGTCGCGGGGGCTGGCCGGCGACGAATGGAGCGCCCTTCAGGAGTAGATGTGACCACAAGATCCGTACCGAGTCATGCAAGATGACTGGCCAGAGCTGGTCGGGTAGATCTGTTGTGGGTAGTGGTTACCTGCTCATTAGGTTGACTTTGAATTGAACTTACCAGAGCTAGGGTTTCAGTAAGTTTGGTGCCGACCCGATCGATGGAGTCGAGCAGGTCGGTGTTGTCGATCTGCCTCCCTTTGTAGCGAGGAAGCGGACGACGGGTTGTCGGCGTGGCTGAAGACGATGCTGGCGTGGCCGGAGCCAGATCCACCGTGGTCAGAGCCGTAGCCGATGCAGATGAAGCAGTGGTCGACGTAGATTGAATCCACGCCTCCTCCGTGGTCATGGCGATGTAGTCGTCGGAGCCAGTGGTCCAGGTGATCTGGCCGATGGTGAACGTGAGGCCGTTTGGCACAGCCATGGAACCGGGGATGATGACCATCTTGTTCGTCTGGAGAGCAGTACGCACACCCCCTACTTGGCGTGCCACTGTCGACGAAATATGGTCGGCAGTCTACCTAGGGGTATGCCCAAGGTAGTAGATTATCGGCAGACAGATGCACAAGCTACAAACAAGATGGTGACGCAAGACAAACACGGGGTTTTATCCAGGTTCGGCCGCCGCGAAGGCGTAATACCTACGTCCTGTGTCTGATTGTATTGTTGTATGTCAATGAGAGATGTTTTTAGAGGGGTCCCCTGCCCGCCTTATATAGTCTGGGGGCAGGGTTACAGATCTGGAAACTAATCCTAACCAGTTACAATTGCCATAGGTGGCCGAATAAGGATTCCTATTCTAACCGACCAGGATCTTGCTTGATCTCCAAATCTGCCTTGATTCCTTGCACGGGACTCCGAACAGATTGGCCGAGCCGCGCGTCGTCTTCTAGTGGGCCAGACCCCCTGGTCCGGGCCGGCCCAAGCCTAGCCGTAAGGGTATAGGGGTTAATACCCTCACAATCATCGGGTAAACCTTGTGGATGACCCAACTCATCTTGTGAGCGGTTGTGGGTGATTCATCCCATCGGAAGGACAAAAAATCAGCCCGTAGAAAGCACTCGGTCCTTGCGTGGATTGATGAAGAGCTATACCCTTTCGCGGGTGCTCCAACGAGGACTAGTTGGGAGTGTCGACTCTCCGATACCTCGAAAAACATCGGCGTGTTTCTTTTCCACTCTTTACTTTGAGCATTTACATTTGAGCAATTACTTTCATGTATTTAAATTTCTAGAATTAACATGCTAGAGTAGGATTGGAAACTAGGGTGCAAAACTATTTGTGCGGTAGAATAGAAATCGCATTTAGGCACGAGTGGTGAAATGGGATAAACAGTAGGACTTATTTGTTGCGAAAATTTAGATGCGCTCAATTCGTCCTCCTCCCTTTTGGGCATCTTGATCCTTTCAACTCTAACTAGTTTTTCTTTTCCTTTTTCATTTTCAAGTTTTACTTTTTTATTTCCTGTGTTCCCATAGTACTATTGTGAGATATTTTAATGTTTTATTTTGTTTATTTATGTAGTGTATATATAATATTCCATGACACATTTTTTATTATTCATATAGTACATATGAGATGCTCCACGATATAATTTTAGTTGTTTACATAGTGTACGTGGGATATTCTACAATCACTATTCATATATTACCTGTGAATAAGGCCCGTCCATTGATCTAGCGACCCAGCCACCCTACCAATCCAAAACACTACCCAATCCGAAACAGGTGTTCATATATGGGTTGGATCGGATTCCGTAATAACCCATTTATTTGACCCATGGGCCGGGTCCTTCTAGGTGACGTGGTCGCCATTAGCAGCTCCGCGGTCACAACGCCACCACTTCCTCGGGGCGTGCTGGCGTCCGAAAACTAATCATGTGTGCGGTGCATATTTGTTGTACTGGGCATAAAAACTGCATGTTAGGCTGAAAAATGGGTGCGACTGAGAAGTGACCGGTACAGAGGAAAGCATAGAATACCATGCATGCAGGTGAAATGATTTTGCAGACATCATCCATAGATAAACACTGGTACAGAAAACGTTTTCACAGGCGGTGGTAGAGGCATTTATACAGGCGGTCAAGTCCACTGCCTGTACTAGGGGTCAGTACTAATCGGCCCACAGTACAGGCGGCGGGCTGTGAGCCGTCTGTGAAAAAAGGGTTTTCACAGGCGGCTCACTTTGTCAACTGCCTGTGTAAATAGTTATTTACACAGGCGGCTCACTTTGTCAGCCGCCTGTGAAAACCCATTTTTCACAGGCGGCTCACTCTGTGTGTCGCCTGTGTAATTATTTTTTTTATTTCAAATTTTAATATTTGCCTCCACACTGTACTATATTTGTCACACACACATATATATATATATATATATATATATATATATATATAGAACTACTATCCTGTAGCTGGCTACAGAATAACTTATTCTGTAGCCACTTTGAGTTACGATAATTACTATGTTATTTTACGAGATTATAGTAACTCCTTACTAAGTGGTTTAATATAACGTTATGGTAAATATCCCCATGTGTTATAGTAACCCAACTATCGTAAATATGTATTTATATTATGGTAAATTAGTATATAAAATTATAGTAAATGGAGGTGGCTACAGAATAACTTATTTTGTAGCCGACTACTGAATAGCCTCTCCCTATATATATATATATATATATATATATATATATAAGATATGCAAACATGAACCATAAAATTGCATCATACATACAACACATATAAATATTACAGATGTGTACACATGAAATCAAACATCAAGCATAAAATTACATATAATACACGTCATTTCATGTTATGAGTTCAACCATTTGGTGTTTACATGTCATTTCGTTTCAAGTTTAGACCTGCTAGGTCTGTCAGCGCTCTAAATCTTTCACTTGCTAAATCACCGGCTTCATCAAAATATGATCCGATACTTGGAATTATTTCTCTCATAATAAAACCGCACAAGTCTGCTACTATATCTTCCATAGTTTTTGGAGTGAATGGCACGCCCTTTCCTTTGCTTCTCGGCTGGAAACAAAGTTTAAAAGCATCATTGACACATGTCCAATATTAATATTTCCAACTTTAATGAGAAAACTTCATACATAGATATTTTTTACCATATTTTTGTCCCTGACGTATCGTCCCCGCTGCCTTATGAACTCACACACATAGTATCCACAGTAGACCGATCAAGGTGGTTGCTTGTGGCACTATGTAATTAATGAGCAAAAGATTAAACTAAAATTGTCATGCCTTATGTATTATTTATATGATGATATGTGTTCGGACAACTTACTGGATAATGGTGTTGTATCGTCAATGGCACACTAGGATCTGAGCGGGCGACGTCGACCGGTCCTTTTTGCTTCTTATAAAACCGCCATGCCCTGTAGATATCGAATATAAAACACTATAGTTATTTAGAAACTCTAATTCATATAAGTACGGATGTGGTTGCATGTTGGCTCACCTTTCTAAATGAATCAGGAATGTTTGATACGACTGAGGAGGATAATGTAAGGAGTCTAGGACAAGCACCTTCCCTTCGAATGGATAAATATAAAAAAACAATCCAATGGTCACTGCATGAATAAACGAGTGAGCGACACATGTACTTAGGGTTAACACGATAATTTGAAGTACGTATACGAGGTCACGCTTACCCAAAGTTGTAGGGTGCCAATATAAAATCCCTGTACTTATATCTCAGCATTGCTCTACCGAGACAAAGGGCATATTTGTCCTCGTATTTTCATTGCAATTCCTTTACAGCTTCTGCAACTTGTTCTGGTGTTTTGTCCTTCTCTATCTTTGCTCTATCTTCATTTGTAAGTACAAATTTGTGCATATTTTCTTGTAACCTGATTGGACTCAGGTAACCGACCATCGATCCTGTAGTTAACGATCTTTGCTCGTGGTCTTGCAAACTACATACAACATCCACATATTAGAGTTTATCACATTCCAAATTTAATAATAACAATGTGTGTGCATGAGTGATACTTACAGGCACCAGATTGTAATGAGTTGGACGTCAAGTTTCCTATAGTTCAACAACAGGTGCATGTCCTCGAAGGTAACAAATGCCCTGCTTTTATCCTTGCCAGTAGCAAACACGTCTGCTGGTATGTCAACACTAACTGCATGCAGGCCAGCATTCACTGCTCTCATGTACCAGTCATGAAACCTTTTTATCATCCATGGACCCTTTTCAAGCACCGTCCATTGCAGCATAGGCCTTCCGGGCACATAGTTACTGGGGACATTGACATAATCACCAACCGTTGGCTTTCTTATATCCTTAAGGGTCAATGGTGTATTTGATGGCGGTTCGACATGTACATCGCCACTTGGGGCTTCCTTTATTGGTGGCACGGCTTCAGTTGCTTGGCCGGTGGCTTCCTTATTCTGTGACGGTTCGAGCTCAACGACTCGTGCCGTCCGCTGCTTTCCAAGCCCTTTCAGAAATAGAACTGTGCCTGCTGCTTTCCCTTTTTTGGCTCATAGGGAGAAACCAATTTTGGAATTGGAAATTTCTTTGCCTTCTTGGAGGCCGGTGCTTGTGGGGGAGTTTGTGTGGCAGAACCTCCTAAGTTATAGGGCCCACATGCACCTGTCATTGTCCGACGACCTTTGACATTTATGCATATATTTCCAATAACTTAAAAAGACTGTCGGGTGTCCTCGGGGAACCCCGAATCATCCACAATTTCCGAGCAGGATCATGTTACAGAGTCATTGTAGTATTACAACATTTATTCAAATATCAAAACCAGAGTAAAAACAGCGGAAGTCTTACGATAACATAGTTTACAAACCAGTTGTTTCAAACCTTACAAACTAAGTTCGATAATTATTACAAACCATAGTAGTAGTGGAGTGGCATAATTAATATAGACATATCACACAAAATAAACATCCTGCCCAAGGATCACACATTTACTTCTCATCGTCAGAACGAACGATAGTCATGCAGCATGATCCAAAACAGATCTGCTCATGAGGCTCACCTGCAACAAGGGGTCAACGAACCCTGAGTACAAAAGTACTCAACAAGACTTATCCGAAATATTAACTGATAAACTCAGGAATGCAGGCTCAGGGATTCAAGGTATAGCTTTAATAATGATCAAAGTTCTTTTGCGTAAAAGCTCTTTTAACAACATTCTTTATATAGAAAACTTCTCAAGAATTATATACAAAGCTGACACGATCCGCTCTGAGATCATGAGACTTCATATCTAACACCTTCACAAGCCTTATTCAAGTTCTGGTTATTAATTCTACGATGATGAACAGTGAGTTGAGTCTCCTTAACCGAGGAGCAACGACGATTCGAACCGATTAAGCCCAGCTGGGAATTCCAGACCACACGACATATGCAGGTCCCCGACTCACATATATCAACCTACCCTCGGATCCTCTAAAACAAGAACGGGTCCGCGCCACCCGAGAATACAGTACTCCACCATTCCAGCCCATGGCCACGTGGGTACACGCTATTCCCGCCATCTCTCCACTCCCAGTGCGCGAGTAGCCATTCTCGTAATAGAATTGCCAAGTTCAGGCTTACCGGAGTATGTGGTTAGTACTACAAATTCTCACTTCATACAATTCAACAACGGACGTGCCTTAATCGACACAGGCGGAAAGAACCCGCTCACAAGACCTCCATGTCTTGTGGCTCGCACACACCGAGTCCGCCCGGTCTAGATTTATTACTCCACATTCCCATATCACATGCTAACATAGTTAACCAATGTTCCATTTAAAACTTGCAGGTGGCAGGTAGTCACCTGACTTTCATCATTCTACGCATAGCTAAGCAAAACTAGACATATACGAGTTTAAAAACTGGTAATTTGGTAAACATGGAATAACAAGGGTGGTAATGCAACATTTAGGCTTTTACTTAACTCCTAATCACTTAATGCAGTAACGGAAAGCAAAAGCGAAATTAATTTATAAAACACAAGGTAGGGTTGTATGCATCCGGGGCTTGCCTTCGTTGACGAAAAAGTCCGGTTCCTGCGACGTTACACAAGTATTCGATCCGACCACAACAGACGGATTAACCTCTTCAACAGCTTGATTAACTACCACGTTTTCACCTTCGTTCACTACACGTAATAACAATGCCATGTTTAACATGATGCGGAATACGAAACATGATGCTCGATGATGGATGCAAAATTAATAATTTGAATACAACTTTCCTTCGCGGTACAGTTGCAAGTCAAACAAACTAAATCTTTTTCGTAACACATACATCAATTACCAAGGATCATTATCAACTAATGACCCGAGGTCATCACTCAATCCAAAATTACAAACAAAACCTAAATCACTAAAGGTTACTATTTGCTTTTATGAATTAATTATTTAATTCAAAATTATGAAATAAATCAACTTATTCTAACTGAGCTAAAAATTTTAGTACATGTTCATTACATGATAAGTAAGTGGCAAAACAAATTTCATAATTTTTGGACAATTAAATAAGCCTAGAAAAATCATGGAAATCCATTTATTAATAAATTGAGCAATTTTTATCATACCCCAAAAATACTGAAAATCAATATTTCAAATTTTTGTTATATAATATACATCATAGAGAATTCACACAAAAATTTTCATAATTTTTGGAGCTTTAAATAATTCTACACAAAAATAACAAATTACAACACTATTCATTCAAATCTGAAAATAGAAAAATCCATTCGAACGCTGAGTCACTGACATCGGACCCCACATGTCATCACCTACCTCCCGCGTGTTGACTACGATGACGACGGCGCTGACCGGTGAATTCTCGCTGCCGGTGAGACTAACGGTGATGGTGAAAGCACTACCACGTTCCCTACACCACTACGCTCCGATTGGTGGCACAAACGAGCCTCGACACTAACTAGACCAAGCACCACGGCGGCCATGGCAGACACGATGGCACGGCCATGCAACGCCGGCGACACCAGTGCGGTAGTGATGAAACAAAGGACACAGGAAGCATCAGGAGCTCACCCCGAACGCGTTGGAGCCAAAGACCGAGCCGGAGGAGCAACAGCAAGGGGGTTCGACGATCAGCGTGAGCACGGCGGAGCAAAACGTCGTCGGCGATGGTGTACCGGCGACTGCAGTGGTCAAAATGAACAACCAACTATGGAGTAAGCACCACAGTATCGAGACGAAGCCATAGGTACACAGAGCAAGGACAGCAGCTCACCGGAGGGCGCTGGCCACGGAGATGCGCTTGCGAAGGGAAGGTCACCGGCCGCGAAGAAGAAAGACGTGGACAGCGAGTTTCCGATGGAGATAAACTGAATTGGTGGGTCGGTTGGACGCGTAAGGTTAAGGCGGAGCTGGGACTAGCTTATCAGTGATGGTGGAGCACGACAACGACGGCACGGGCTCGCCGGAGTGGAGCAGCGGCGACGGTAAAAACAGAGAACGAAGAAAGAAGAACGGCGGCGGCTCCAGAGCTTTATAGGGTAGCCAAGGAAGCGCAAGGAAGCCACGACGAAGCCTTCAGCGCGCCAACGTGACACCCAGACGGCCACGCGCGCGACTGGAAGCAAGCCGAAGCTCGCCGGCGGTGTAGCGCAAGCGGTGAACACTATTCACAGTAATTACAAGTTTGCCATTTGCCAAATTTCACAATTTACTCTCAAATTTTCATAACAACTCAAAAATCTCCAAAAACAAAAGTTGCTCAAAATCAAAAGTTCTACAACTTTGCTTTTATAACCATTTCCTAATTCGGTCTAGATTTTGAAATGAACTTTTGAATTCAAATGGGGAAATTTAACGAATTACGCCTTTTTGAATTACTCAAAATTTTTCTAAACAACTTGAAAAACTCCAAAAACAAACTTTGTATAACTTGCCAAGCTCTACACTTTTGCTTTTGGGCCCAACCCCAA
Organism: Miscanthus floridulus; assembly: GCF_019320115.1. NCBI lineage: Eukaryota > Viridiplantae > Streptophyta > Magnoliopsida > Poales > Poaceae > Miscanthus > Miscanthus floridulus. The sequence continues at coordinate 28,116,960 of NC_089585.1, read as the reverse complement.
AATATGCTTAGATTTTGAAATGGATTTTTAGGGTAGGGTTTAAATGTTGAAAAGCGGGGTTTTCTGGAAAAATTCAAAATCCAAACAAACATTGAACTTGAGTCAAACAATACAATTCAACATTCATTACACAATTGTAAACTTGTTTTAGTAAATGCACATCAAAGTTTTCACCAAATGCCAAATGCTTTGCAATGCATATGATGACATGTTAGATTTTAATATTTAAACACTCGAGGTGTTACAGTTTGCTCTGCTTCCTTATGCTTTGGTGGTGGCGGGGGAGTTTGCTCATCTTCATTCTGCTTTGGTGGTGGCGAGGGAGTTTGCTCTACCTCCTTCTCTGGTGTTGTGTCCTTCTTGGCTGGCGGAGTCTGCTGCTCAGGCATGTTCTTGGCTGGCCCCTCGAGCTCATCCAACGAGAATGACATATCATGTATTGGGGATGACGACGGTGGCTCATAAATATACAGGGATGCTGGGGCATGCATTGGCGATGCTGGCTGTTGACTTGTTTCGGCCTCTTGGGATGCTTGATGCACTGGTGGAGAGGGTGCCGTTGGTGGATCAATCAACCTTACGTACCGTCTCGGCCATTGTATGAAGTTCTTGATTGCTTGTCCAAGCTTCTCTATACCCTTAGAGGTCGGGATGTCGATGAAGTTGTCTTCATATCCACTCTCGACCGTCAACACTTCCACCCTACAGTATGCATCTTGCATCTCGACACCATGGAACCTACGTCCAGGGATGGCATTGCCTGTGGCCACTTGCTTTGTATGCTGATTCCTAAGGCCATATCCAATTAACAATGAGCAAGGCCAAGGTTTATCAATATCGTCAACTGGATAATGGTCCTGATTTGATGTTGACGCTATACTGCTTGGAAAGGGCATAGATTGTGTGGCCATCTCCTGGCTACCCAAGGGTTGAGCTGGGACATGCTGCATATATGAAGGAGCTTGTGATGACATCTGTTGAGCAGACACTGCTCCCGCCAACCGCTTCATCACTTTAGGATCAGGGTTTTTAACGAAGTCTTCCATCAAATCCCTAATTTTTTTGGCAGCCTGTTGCTCAAAAAAATCCTTCATGTGCTCCTTATGTCGTTCTCTTTTCTTATACATGCCTTTCCACTCTTCACCAAACCCTTCTTTCTAGGTGGTTCTGGATGAGACGCCCCGTACACGACCTGGATGCTCGGGGTTACCTACAACATGATATTTAATGTCAGTGTCGATTTCTATTTTACTCGAACAAAATGGAAAATATAATTTTGTTACCTAGAGCATGGGAAAGGCTGTCCCTCTCCCTCTGTGACTTGAAGGCACCTGTCTTTTCCAGGTTTGTTGCTTCCAAAACCTTCTCGGCAACTGGCTTGATCTCATCGGGACAGGAGATCTCATCGCTCTCAGTGTTTGCCTTCCGAGCGCGAAGCTAATTCGCACTTCGTTCTGGCACTATATCTGTCAATGCCAACTTGCCCTCTCTCCTCTTTGCTTCGTCTTCTGCCCTCCATTTAGGAATCTTGGTCTTGTAACCGCCAGTGCCGAGGTGGTGGTGGTACTTGTTCTTCTTCGCAAGTCTTGAGGCGGCTTGGCTCTTAGCCTTGGAGTCGTCGGAGTTTTTTATGACACTAAAATGTGCCCACTGTTCTGCTGTGATAGGGTACCGCTTCGTTGGGTCCCGCCCCTTCTGCAGCCACTTTTTATTCATATCGTGCCTATAGCCCCAGAATGATATTGCTAACTGCTTCATGACATGACCCTTGACCAAACCTTCTGTTCCCTCCAGGAAAATAAACTTAGTGCACAATCGAGTCCAACAATTCTTCCTCTTTCCTTCAGGCACCATACTCCAATCACTCCAGGTGATATCAAATTCTTCCTTTACTAACCATCCAATGGCGGCCCTAAATTTGGGTAGCGCCTCTAGAGGTGCTAAGGGCTCTCCGCTCGGGCTAATCTCTGTAATCCTATAAACTTCTTCTGGAAATCTATTCCTTCCTCTATCTCCTCGTGCCCGATCACTCTTTTTCTTTGTACTTCTTTGCTCGGAGGATGTCCCGGTCGTTTGAGGTGCCATGTCCTTATGAACATCTTGTGACTCTACCTCCATTTCGGCAACAACTTGAGAGAACACCTCCTGTCAATTCAATTGTTAGGTACATACATACACATGCATTATTCTCTCGTATAGACAATCTACGAGCATATATACCTCATCATCATTTGGCTCATCTTCAGGCTTGTAATTAGGGTCACGTTCCAACTCAAGATGGGCCTTCTTAGCTCTAGGAGATTCACATGGTGATACGCTCGGGCTCCTATAAGGTTCGGATCCAGAGGAGTCAGATCCCCGTGTACCTATCTGGGCATCGGCCTGCTCAGCATTTGATGGAGTACTCATCTGCATGAAATATAAGTATAACCACGGAATATAAGTATAAACATGGAATACAAGTATTAACATGGATTACATAGCCTAATCAATTAGCGAACCTATTATTAACAAACCTAATTAACTAACACTAATTTGCAAACCCTAAATAATGAATATTAAATAGGAAACCCTATTTAACAAACTAATTATTATTTCACAAACCCTAATTATGCATGAAATATAAGTATTAACATGGAAAAAACATAGCTAAATTATGGAAAAAAAACCCTAACAAAAAACATAGTAAGCCCTAACAAAAAAAATTAGCTAATTACTAACAAAATTACCTAACAAACACTAATAAAACATTACTAATTAATTAAAAAAAAGGCAAGGCGGCCTGCCAGGCCCAGCAGGCAACGCCGCCGACGCTCGGAGGGGCGCGCGCGTGGCGGCGCACATGGCAGCCGCCGCCGCACCGATCGGAGCCGCCTCGGAGCGGAGCTCGGCGGTGGCGGGTGTGCACGGCCTACCTCTCGGCGTTCCGGCGAGGTCGTGGCGGCGGCGCGTAGGCGGATTCCTGGCGCGGCGCGGCAGCTGCTGGCGGCGGCGGCTCGCTGCGGCGGAGCGGAGCTCCCTCGGCGGCGGCGTGGAGGCGTGCCGGCGGAGTGGAGGTCCCTCGGCGGCGTGGCGGCGACAGCTCACGACGGTGGCGGTCCGGCGAGCGGTGGAGGAGCGGCGGCGGATTTCGGCAGCCTGGCGGCATCCAATTTCTGAACTCGCGCCTCCGGGACTTAGAAATTTTCGCGGGCCACGCGCGGGAACTTATATTGGAGCACATTAGTATAGGCGGGCCATATTGACCACCGCCTGTAAAAATCTTTTCACAGGCAGGCGTCATTGACCGCCGCCTGTACTAATATATTAGTACAGGCGGCTATTAATGAGGGCCGCCTGTACTAATACATTAGTACAGGCGGCCCTCATCAATAGCCGTACAGGCGGCGGTCAATGACGCCCGCCTGTGAAAAGATTTTTAATTAAAGGTTTGTTAATTAGGGTTAGTTAATATTTCATGTACCTAGGGTTAGTAAATAATATAGAATCCAAAGGTATACAAGAAGGGGAAAGAGGTTTTAATTAAGATTTGTTTAATTAAGTTAGAAAATAATATCATAGTCCAAAGGTATACAACAAGGGGAAATGTAAACATCTTGCTTAATAAGAAAGAGTAGCATTAGGTACAAATGATAAGTGATACATTAGTTACATGATAAACAATCTAGCGTGCTACAGTCCTTCCTTGTCCATCATGGCGCACCCAGGGCAAAGAGGTTTGCGGGATACTTTTCTCCACATTTTTTATCTTTTCTTCAAACTTTGTAAAAAGAGACATCTCGCTGAACTGGTTAACATCCTCTAAATCCATTACACCATCAACTCCTACAATTTGTTGCTTTCTAGGGATTGCTACGTGCTTTGGCTTTTGGGTACTTTTCTTTTCATTCGTAGATAGAATTTGTTCCACATAGAACACCTATGCAGCACGGTTAGCAAGGATCCACGGATCATCTTTGTAACCTACTTTACTTAGATCAAGAACTCTTTGGCCATAGTTATCCACAGTGACATGTTTATCTTGAACCCATCGACATCGGAACACTGGAATCTGCAGGCGTGGACCATATTCAACCTCCCATATGTCATCAATGAATCCAAAGTATGTAGTTTCTTCACCAGTTGTTTCATCTACAGCCTCACATCGAACGCCACTATTCTGTGCCATGCGCTTGGTGTCCCTAAAACTGGTGGAAAATGTGAAGCCACTAATGTCATAGCTCTGCCATGATATGACCTGGCTTGATGGTCCAGATGCTAAAATCTTGATGGTTTCTGATTCATCTGTCATGTCCAAATTCTTTAGCCATGCAGTGAACCGACGCTTGTGTTCCTTGTGTACCCAATCATTTGTGCATCTTGGATTCTCCTCATGAAGCTCTTTCATGTGCTGCTTGGTGAATGGGTCCATTATTATGAGTTGTTATAGTATGCTGTAATGTACCTCTAGGACTATGTTGTAATCTGGCGGGATGAATGATTTCCGTCCCATCCTCCCTCGTCCACCAAGCCTTCCCTCATGTCGCAACGGAGGCAAACCAATTGATACCTGGTCTTTTAGGAGATTATTACATAATGGTCCTCTAGACTCAATGGCCTCTTCTGTAGTGTATGCCTCTATCATGGAACCCTCCGGATGAGCATGATTTGACATATAGCCATTCAATATTGACATGAAACGCTCATACGTCCACATTTCATGGAAATACATGGGGCCCAATGCCTCAATTTGAGGCACCAAATGAACAATAAGGTGTACCATGATATCAAAGAACGATGGGGGAAAGCACATCTCCAACTGGCTCAATGTCTCTGCAACAAATTTCTGTAGGGACTCTAACTCATCACCGATAATTACCTTCTTAGATATCTTATTGAAGAAGTAGCACAACCGTTCGCCCGCAGGCGCACCCCATGCCTGTCGTGCCCCCGACCGCCACCCCCAGCACGCCACGTGCCACGTCCACCACCATCGGCTCACCGCGCCCCATTCCCTGACACCAGTGCCATGCCCCCATCACTCCCGTATGCCCCTGACTCTCCGAACATCATGAAACATGTGCAACATGAAGTACTTGAATGCAAGATACGTCTGAAACAGATAAAACATTTAGAACGTACACTTGCAACATATGCATGAAAAACATATGCAACATCCATATAGAACACTTGCAACTTGCAACATGAAAACACTTGCTGCAATGGAAGACTAGAACAGATGAAATATTTGGAACATACTGTTGCAACATATATGTGAAACATATGCAACATCCAGATCAAAACGCTTGCAACATACGTCTAGAACAGATGAAACATTTTGAACAAACTCTTACAATATGTCTCTGAAACACTTGCAGTATGTGCAACATCCATATGAAACAACTACAACATACCTTTGAAACATATCAAACACTTGAAACATATATTTCCAACATAGGGGAGGGGAAGCATCTATGCCGGTCAATTCTGGCCGTCATAGTGGGAGCCGGCGGTGAGTGGCGCCGCGCGAGCACCACTAGCATCTAGCACCAGCGGCGCGCACAAGCACCACCGTCACCAGCTGAAAAGCCCTAGTTTGATTTTGGATAATTGATGAAACCCAAGTGAACTAACCCTTTGCTCTAAGTGACATGAGATAGGTTGATTTCCACCAAGTGTTGGAGCTAGATGGCACTCGTGGTGATGGAGGTGGCCAAAAGATGGAGATCAAGTGCTCCAACTTGAAAAAAGAAGAAAGAGAAAAATAAAAATAGGATTAAGGCAAATGTATAACTTATAGGGCTATTTTGTTTTGCCGGTTAGGACACTATAGAGAGTGTGACCGGGTTTAGGATAGATAGCCGTACTACGAAAATAAGAAAATTATGGTAAAAGGTGGTTATCAAGTGCCACCAGGTAAAGTGACGCATGCATATGCATTAGGGCCTAGTGAATGACTAACTCAACCCGTGAAAATGCTTTGATAAAATACTAACACACGTGCATAAATGTTGGGACACTTTAGTGTTGACACATGGAAGCAAGGGTGGAAGAATAGAGAAGAAAGGAAGTGCCATAGGGGCGTCGGACCTAGGGCAGCCGGATTGGTATAACATTTTCTATCACTCGCTCTTTACATCACTAGTTCATATCTTGTGTATAGCTTGTTGGTAGCCTCTCTAGTTTTAGCTAGTTGTTATTTGTTGGATATCTCTTGCTAGCTTGATCACTAGATAGTAAATTAGCGACACCGCTCTTGATTGCATAGAGATCATAGAAAATTAGCATATTGGTTGGTGGCTTGTTTTTTGAGTAGAGCTAGAGCAAAAATCATTTATGCCATTTAGTTGTCTAATATTTTGCTCTAGTATTTGTAGAAATTTTTATTAGGCTATTCATCTGTCCTTTAGCCATTTAGAATCTTTTACCAGCGCCACCAGCACTGGGTTTGGGTCGACCGAGTGGGCGGCCCTGAAAGTGCATTTGCCCCCTATGTGGGTTTTGGTGTATTGATGACATCCAAATTAGTGACTAATGTGATCTTAATGAGATATGTCACAGCTATTAGTCCAATGAAAGATTCAAAGAGTTGATAAAGATGAAATGGTATCCCTCAATTCTTGACGTTGTAAAGGCGGACGAACTCAAAACACTCTCCAAAGGTTTTATTTTTGTTTTTGAGTTTAGGATCCGCCGCACTATAAAGAGGGATGCAAACTTAGTTGGTCTAAGGAAGATAGAGTGCTCAAGCATAAAAATAAAATCAAAAGAGAGACACTCTAGCACTCCACGAGCACGTAGAATATTTTTCAGTGACTGTTGGTGTCGCCGTCGGAAGTAACGGCGTAAGTCGGAACTCTCGACCGTCGAAAGTCATGACTCATGCTGGAAGTCCTGACGCCTAGTCACTTAGCCCGTGCAGTGACTGTGGTCGTCGGAAGTCCCGATGTGAGTTAGAACTCCCGATAGTCGGAAGACCCGACCCAAGTCAGAAGTCCCAACACCTAGGTTTACTGGCCGACTGTCTACGCCTGTCGAAAGTCCCGACACATGTCGGGAGTCCCGACACATGGGGTTTAGCTAGCCGGATGACTACGCACGTCGGAAGTCCCGACGTACGTCGGGAGTCCCGACCTTCAAAAGTCCCGATGTTTGTCAGGAGTTCCGACATTGACTTGCTCATGTGGACTTCTGACCCTATGTGAATAGTGTTTTCTATTAAGGTCGGAAGTCCTGAGATCTGCGTCGGGACTTCCGACGTAGATCTGAATAGTTAGATTTCTACTAAGAGTATAAATAGCCCTCTCTTCACTTCTAACCATTATGGACTCATTCACAGCTCACCCAACTTCGTCCTAACAGGTCCCAAGCAACAAAGGCACCCATCTGCTCTCCCCTTTGCTCCAATCTTCGATTCCCCTAGGGTTTTGAGTGAAAGGAGAGTGGATTAAGTGAGAGAATCACTTCGGAAAGCTTGAGCACTTGATTTCTTCGTCAAGCCTGTTGGTTTTGCGTCTATTACTCTTGGGGCTTTGCCCCTAGCCAGCTAGGCGTTGCCCAAGAGCTTCCATCTTGTGGAAGAGCCTTGGGAAGTTTGTATTACCCTTGATTTCTTAGTGGAAAGCTTAAGTGACCTTTGTGGTCGCTTTGAGAGAGGCAAGGAGGTGAAAGAGACTCCGACCTTTGTGGTCACCTCAACAACGAGGATGTAGGAGCTCCTTTGTGGGGTTGCCGAACCTCGGGATAAATCCTTATGTCCCGTGTGCTTGTTGTTGTGATTGCTAGAGATAACTTGTATTTGTTTGTCTCTCTCTCTCTTGAACTTCATTTTAGGGTTTGAACTCAATCTACGGTTTGGAGGCATTATGGCGTCAAGGGAGTGACCCAACATCTTCACCAAACCACGAGGAAGTGGGGTTGTAAGATTATTTATCCACAAAGTTAAATTTAGCACTACTTTTGTAGTTCACGTAGGCATTGGGACTTCTGATGTTTGTGCTAGAACTTCTGATGACGTCGGGAGTTCTGACCCAAACACCAGGACGTCTGACATTGACTGACAAATTTGAACTTAGCATTTGTAGTTAATTTTAGATACGTCTATTCACCCCCCCCTCTAGGCATTGTTAGATCCTTTCAATTAGTATCAGAGCAAGATCTTCTTTTAGTGCTTCACCGCATAAGAAGAAACAATGTCAGAGTCCGACAAGATGCAAGCCATTGCCACCGAGATGGCCAAGAAAATAGCTGAAGAGTTGATGGCTGCTCAAGTCAAGTTCTTCCAAGATGAAATGAAGAAGATGCAAGATGAGATGAGCAAGATGAAGGAAGAATTGAGCAAGAAGGTTGATGATGCAATAAGTGGCAAGAATGATACAACAAGTGACATGAATAAAGCAAACAAAGATGCCGCTAGTGATATTGGAGCCGATGAGCATGCTCATGGAAAGGGAATATATTCAAACATGAGCTTTGACTATGGACAACTCATTAAAGGTTCACCTCTATATACTCCTTCCGTCAATATTGGCAAGCCACCTCACTTTGATGGAACAAGATACACCGATTCGTCTTACAAGATGAAGATGCATCTTATTGCCGCAAGACGTTGGGAAGTTGTGGATGATGGTGTGATGATTCCTACCAATGAAGATAGAGAGATAACTCCAGAAGAAGTGCACAATCTCCATCAAAATGCACAAGCCATAGCATTGCTTGTATCAAGCCTAGCTCCGGATGAGTTTAGAAAAGTGAATGGAATGGAGAGTGCAAAACAAATTTGGGATACTTTGAAAGTGTCATTTGAAGGAGATAGAAGTGTGAGAAAAGGCAACATTGAGTTACTTCATGGTGAATTGGAAAGATTTGTGTTCTTGCAAAATAAAACAACACAATCTATGTTTGATAGGCTTATGACATTGGTCAACCGCATAAGAGCTCTTGGAAGCACCAAATGAGATGACAACAAGGTTGCTAGAAAGATGTTGAGAACCTATAGAGCCAAGAACAACATGCTAGTGTCTGTGATCATGAAAAGGCCCAGTTATGATGAGATGACACCCTAAGAAGTTCTTTCAAAACTCAAGCATCATGAGTGTCTAGATGAAGATGCAATCAATGCTCATAATCAAAATCCTAATGCAATGGGATACAACAAGAGTGCAGCCCTTAAAGCAACTCAACAACATGAAGGTCAAGGTTTAACTCAAGAGAAGAAGAAGAAAGTGAAGGATGATTTCTCAAGTGGAGAAGAAGATTCCGATGCGGAGGTTGCATTTGTGATTAGAAATCTTAGAAAGTTTATGAAGAAGAAGAGCAACCGCAAGACCTATGGTGATGGAAAGAGAAGGTACAAAAAGAGGTTTTGCTATGGATGTGGTCAAACCAGTCACTTCATAGCCGATTGTCCTAATGAGAAGAAGAAGCACAAGCACGACAAGGATGAAGCCAAAAAGAACAAAGGCAAGAAGAGCGGTGAAGCTCATCTTGGGGAAGAATGGGAGTCAAATGATAGTGACTCAAGTGATGATGAGAAGAAGAAGAAGAAGAGAGCCATCACTCTTCTTCACCGACCATGATCTTCTCCAACTCAACTTCACCACTAAAACTCTTCCCCAACCAATCTTCACCACCGAAGCTCTTCTCCAACCTCATCGACAACTACTACTACACTCCAACTTGCCTTGTGGCAAAAGGGAAGAAGGTACATGTTACACCCGATCCCTCTAGTGATGAGTATGATAGTTGTGATGAAAACATAGAAGAAATTGAGGCAACCATGATAAAGAAATTTGAGAAAAAGGCCTTCACTAAAATAAAAATACTAATGAAGAAATTAGAGAAGAGGGATAGATGCTTAGAGATGCAAGGAGATATAATCACTCAAGAGAAAGAGAAAAACCTTGCACTTGAAGCATCTATCACCGAGAAAAAGATGAAGGTTGAGAAGTTAACCATAGAATTATCTTTAGCCAATGACTCAATTAGGAAATTGACTAAGGAACATTCCTCAGTTAATGATCAAGTAGCTAGCCTCAAGAATGAGAAGAGTATAGCTCAAGAAAGCCTCACAAGATTGAAAGAAAAATACCAAAATCTTGAGCTAAACTATAGTACTCTTTGGGCTAGCACTTTAACTTCTCCTAAGGCAACCGAAGACTCTAATGTCTCCACTAGTAATGGTTGTGAAAGATGCTATAAAATTGATGTGAGTGCATATACAACTAATCTTGTTGAGTTAGAGAAGAAAGAAAAGGAGATTCATAGGTTGAAGATGATCTTGAAGAATGGGTGCAAGTGTCAAGAGCAATCCAACAAGATTATATACAAGTCATCAAGGCACCCATCAATCAAGGAAGGCATTGGATACAATAGGTATGATAAAAAGGCAAATGGAAGGAACATGATTAATGGTGTGCCTTGTGTGAAGTTCAACAAGGGTGTTGCTCTTGATGAGCTTATATGCAGGGCCAACAACAAGGTCTACATTTCAAAGATCAAACCTACAAGTGACAAGACAATCAAGATGAAGCAATCCGAGGCCCCCAAGCCACAAGCACCACTTCCACGGTGCTATGGTAGTGACTATATGTGTTGTTGGGGCAAGGATGACAAGATTGTGGTTAAGTATGTTGGTGCCCAAAAGAGGAAGGAAATTATGAGGAGTGTTTGGGTGCCCAAGTTTTATGTGACTAACCCCTTAGGACCCAAATCTTTTTAGGTACCTAAAACAAAAGCTTGATTTGTCTTTGTAGGAATATTCCTCCGGTAGAACAAGTTGGGTGTTAGATAGTGGATGCACCAATCATATGACCGGAGAGAAGGACATGTTCACATCATTCCAACCAAGTCATGATCAAAGTGGGAATATTGTGTTTGGTGACAATGGAAAAAGAGAAGTTCTCGGATTGGGTAAAATTGCTATATCAAATAATAATTCCATTTCAAATGTTTTACTTGTGAATTCGTTGAGATACAATTTGTTGTCCGTCTCACAAATTTGTGAGATGGGTTACAATTGTCTCTTTACGGATAAGGGTATAGCAGTCTGTAGAAGGGAGGATTCCTCTATTGCATTTATGGGTCATTTAAAAGAGAAACTCCATCTCGTTGATTTCACATCAAATACAGTAAATCTTGAGACTTGTTTAATGGCAAAATCTAGCATGAGTTGGTTATGGCATTGCCGACTTGCCCATGTTAGGATGAGGAACTTGGCCAAACTTCAAAAAGGCAAACACATTCTTGGACTAACAAATGTTTCTTTTGAGAAAGATAGGATTTGTAGCGCATACCAAGCGGGAAAACAAGTTGGAGCTAAACATCCCATCAAGAATGTTGTGACAACCGAAAGGCCATTGGAGTTGCTTCACATGGACATATTTGGACTTGTTGCTTATATAAGCATTGGTGGTAACAAATATGGTTTCGTTATTGTTGATGATTATTCTCATTTCACTTGGGTATTCTTTTTGCATGAAAAGAGTGAAGTCCAAGGTATCTTCAAGAAGTTTGCAAGAAGAGCCCAAAATGAGTTTGATGTCAAAATTAAGAGAGTTAAAAGTGACAATGGGACGGAGTTCAAGAACACCAACATTGAAGAGTTTCTTGATGAAGAAGGAATAAAGCATGAGTTTTCAGTTCCATACACTCCACAACAAAATGGTGTTGTGGAGAGGAAGAACCGAACGCTCATAGAAGCCGCAAGAGCAATGTTGGATGAGTACAAGACTCCAACCAACTATTGGGCGGAAGCGGTCAACACGGCATGCCATGCCATCAACCGCTTATATCTTCACAAGAAAAGAGAAAAGACCGCCTATGAACTTCTAACTAGTAAAAAGCCTAAGGTGCACTACTTTAGAGTTTTTGGATCCAAGTGTTTTATACTTAACAAGAAATCCAAAAGCTCTAAGTTTGCACCAAAGGTTGATGAAGGTTTCATGCTTGGTTATGGTACTAACGAACATGGATATTGTATTTTCAATAAAACCACCGATTTGATTGAAATCGCGGTAGACGTGACTTTTGATGAAACCGACGGCTCTCAAAAAGAGCTAGTCAATGTTGAGATTGTAGGTAATGAAGAAGCTCCACACAAAGCAATCAAGAAGCTTGCCATTGGTGAAGTAAAGCCCATCAAAGACAAAGATGAAGACCATGTCGTGCATGATGATCTTGATCCAACCATTCATCATGTTTCATCCAATGAACATGGTTAAGCTTCCGCAACAAGAAATAATCAAGATGGGAGATCAAATGAAGCACAAGGTCATTCTTATGAAGATGGTGTCAACAATGAGCAAGTTCAACCTCAACTCAACAATGAAGAAAGAAGTGAAGTCAACCCTCCACAAGCTCATGGTTGTGATCCTCCAATCGATCATGACCATGATGATGATGATGATGGCCCCATCCAAAGATCAACTCAAGTGCCACATCCTAGAGTGCATCAATCCATTCAATGGGATCATCCCGTTGATAACATATTGGGGAGCATTCGACGAGGGGTAACTACATGTTCTCGTTTAGCAAGTTTTTGTGAACATTGCTCGTTTGTTTCTCCTTTGAAACCTCATAGGGTGGAAGAGGCACTAGATGATCCGGATTGGATGATAGCCATGCAAGAGGAGTTGAACAACTTCACTCGGAATGAAGTCTGGTCCTTGGTGGAAAGGCCCAAGCAAAATGTGATTGGAACCAAGTGGGTCTTTCGCAACAAGCAAGATGAGCATGGCGTGGTAACAAGGAACAAGGCAAGGTTGGTGACTCAAGGATTCACTCAAATTGAAGGCTTGCATTTTGGGGAGACCTATGCACTAGTGGCTAGGTTAGAATCAATTCGTATTCTACTTGCCTATGCCGCTCATCATGATTTCAAGCTATATCAAATGGACATGAAGAGTGCATTTCTCAATGGCCCCCTATCTGAGTTGGTGTATGTAGAGCAACCACCGGGCTTTGAAGACCCCAAGTATCCAAACCACGTCTACAAACTCAACAAGACGCTCTATGGGCTCAAACAAGCCCCTAGAGCTTGGTATGATTGCTTGAAGGATTTCCTACTCAAACAAGGTTTTGAGATAGGAAAGGCCGATGCTACTTTGTTTACTCGCAAAGTCAATAATGATATATTTGTTTGCCAAATATATGTCGATGACATAATATTTGGTAGTACTAATGTGGCTTTTTGTGAGGAATTTAGTAAGATTATGACAAATAGGTTCGAGATGTTCATGATGGGAGAGTTGAAGTTCTTCCTTAGATTTCAAATCAAGCAACTCAAGGATGGCACGTTCATAAGTCAAACCAAGTACACCAACGACATGTTGAAGAAGTTTAACTTGGACAAGACCAAGCCCATTAAGACACCCATGCCAACCAATGGACATCTTGACCTTGATCAAGGAGGAAAGGACGTCGATCAAAAGGTATATTGCTCCATGATTGGATCCCTTCTTTACCTCTGTGCATCTAGGCCCGATATTATGCTTAGCGTGTGCATGTGTGCAAGATTTCAAGCTAATCCGAAAGAATGTCATTTGATGGCCGTTCAGAGAATTTTTTGGTATTTAGTGCACATTCCTAATCTTGGCTTGTGGTATCCTAAGGTCTCCACTTTTGAGTTACTTGGCTATTCCGATTCAGATTATGCCGGTTGCAAAGTAACCCAGAAGAGTACTATCGGGACTTGCCAATTTATTGGTCGATCCTTGGTGTCTTGGAGCTCTAAGAAACAAAACTCTGTTGCTTTGTCCACCGCCGAAGCCGAGTATGTGGCGACCGGTGCATGCTGTGCCCAACTACATTGGATGAAGCAAACCCTCAAGGACTTTGGATGTGAGTTAACCAAGATTCCACTTTTGTGTGACAACAAGAGTGCCATTAAGTTGGCAAACAACCCTGTAAACCACTCTCAAAAAAAGCACATAGACATCCAGCATCACTTTTTGAGAGACCATGAAGCCAAAGGAGATATCGCCATTCACCATGTGAGCACCGAAAAGCAACTAGCCGATATCTTCACAAAGCCCCTAGATGAGTCAAGATTTTGTGCTTTGAGGAGTGAACCAAATATCATTGATTCTCGTAACGTGGTTTGATGTGTTGCACACACTTTGTTTGATCTAGCTAGGAGAAAAGAATTGAGAAAATATTGTGTCACTTTCAAAATATATTTTTATAATTTTCATGGGTGACTATTGCTTTGTATTGGTTGAATGAAATCTAGTCACTTGTGAAACTATTAGTGTCCATCATATTTTTGCCCCACGTGGTGTAGTGATTTCAAGTTTGAGGGTTTTTTAGTTTCCCTGCGTTGAAAGTCATGACGTAGGTCGGAACTCCCGACGACTGGAAGTCACGGCTCGCGCTGGGACTCCCGACGTACTCCAGGAGTCCCGACGTAGATCTGGGTTTTGACCACACCGTGTCGTTTGACCACGCCATTTATACCTGGCCTGGCCCCTCCCCTTTTACTGTGGTTATTTCCTCCCCATAGTCCCATCGCCCTCGCCTCTTCTCGTGTCGCCGTGTCGCGCCCTGTCCGCGGCTCCGGCCTGCTCTAGGCCACCGGAAGCTCTGGCACCAACCCTTCCGGTTGCGCGGCCGGGGGTCCTGCCGGCCATTCTGATCTCTCCGCCCCTTCCACCGCTCGTGCTTCGATCTTCTTCCTTGGCTCGGTGGTGGGGATTCTGTTCATGGTGGTGCTGGTGCTCGTCGATTTCTTCATGGCCTGTGGATTTCATTTTCCTCTGTCTTCTTTCCTCGCTCAAGGTACTACCATGGTGCCCTAACCCTAATGCAATATACCTTGTGATTTGCCTCTATTCTTTCTTCCTCTCTACTCCTCTATCCTCCTTGTATGAATGTGTGTCGCTATTTGAAGCCCAATGAATGAGATGGTCACCATGTGTGTCGGAAGTCCCGACGACCGTCAGAGGTTCCGACCATCGGAACTCCCGACGACAGGTTGGAACTCCCGGCTGTCGGAAGTCCCGACTCCGGCCGGGACTCCCGACCCAATGATCTCCACTCCATTCATGTTTCTCCATTTCTCAATATTCGTTTGCTTCTCGTTGTCTCGTTGTTTAGTTCCCCTTCGTGTTTTTCGCAGCATGCATGGTGGCAGTCCCTCGCGTCGCAAGGAGAACAGGTCCAAGAAGAATCAAGACCATGCCACTATCCCCAGGCCATCTGGCCGCACCAAAGCGGCATGTCCATGTACTGGTGCTAGTGGTTCCCGTGCTGCCCATCGTCATGACAATCAAGGCTCATCGGCTGCCGCTCCTCCTCCTGCTCCTACCTCTGTTGGGGATGTTTCTGTTGTTGATGTAGAAGAAGAAGATCTTGAGCATGCTGGTCGCACCATTGCTGCTCCACTTGTTCGCACCCCAACTCACAGTTCAAGTTTCGTCACTGAGCTTGTTCCCTTCCCAGGCGTTTTGCCAATCATGCGGGAGCCCGCCATGGCTCCTAATCCTGCTGATGGTTGAACTCCTCCTCTACCAGTTGACTACCATCACCGGGTTCGAGACATCAGGTCCATGAGAGGTAGAAACCTTTATGCCAAGGACGAGAAGGATCTCCGGCTTGAGTATCGCTTCTGGCACCCGTTTCACTTTGACTTTTATGATTCCATCATCTATCGAAAGTTTTTGAAGAAGAGGGAGCCACCGGTTCTTCAGATGAAATGCATTGATACCTATTCTCTTGGTTTGTTCAAGGAGCCCGAGCTGGAGCAGATGGTTCGTGATATACGCTCAATGGGGTTGTCCTACTTGCTGGAATTTAGGAAGCATTGGAACAATGAGCTTATCTATCAGTTTTATGCTTCCTATCACCATGAGAGAGACCCTACCGGTGCTATTGACATTATTCATTGGACCACTTAAGGCAAGCACTATAAGGTGGATTTCATTACTTTCTCTCGCCTTCTTGGTTTAAGTCAAGCCGACCGCACTGTACCTGAATTGACTGAGTATGAGGATGTGGCTTTGGAGGAGTACCAACATATGTATCTTGATGGACATATAGCTGATGGATAGACTGTGTTGGTGTTTTGGACCGGCGGATCCTCAACCAACTAGTGAAAGTGTACTGCATGCCCCTAATCCTGGATGGTGATGCAAAGAGACACAAGGTTTATACTGGTTCGGGCAATAAGTGCCCTACGTCTAGTCTGAGAGAGTGATCTTGTATTCCTTGCACCAAGGTGCCTGTAGTAGGGGTTTACAAGCTGGCGAGAGAGGGAGCTTGTCCCAGGTCTCTGCGTGGAGCGGTGTGGGTTGCTTGAGATGCTGATCTCAGGCAGTGGGGGAGTGTGCGTATTACAGAGTGTTGAGCGTTGCAGGAGCGTGTGTGTCTAAGTCTACGTGAGTCTGTCTGTGCGTGAGCGTGTGCCCCTAGAAGCGGCCCTGGTCGCTCCCTTTTATAATTGAAGGGAGGCACAGGGGTGGTACATGTATTCATTACGTGGCGGTTCATGAGCGGAGGCGGTATGCCAAGCCCTATAGCTCGTCACTGTGGCGGCATGGTCAATGGAGCGGTCTTGTCCTTGGTGCACTGGAGCGATGCGCCGGTCACGCCTGATCCTGTGCGGCGTGGGGGCTCCTATGATGGCTTGGCGCAGGGCATGGCGTAGACTGTGGACAATGTGTCGGTCATTGTATGTCGACGGCGTATAGAGCTGAGGCCCCGTCGATGCAGAGGCTGAACCATTGTGAGGGGGCTCGGCGGGCACGAGTCCTAAGGCTATGGGGGTGCGGAGGCGGGTAGCCAAGGCTCGGAGGGAGCAGTTGGTCTTTTACGCTGATTCCGAGGCTATAGGGACCCGGGCATGACTCCCCACGCCACACTATCCTTGGAGCAGATGGGGTTAGGCAGCACAGTGCTGCATAGGTGTTAGTTGTGGGCACAGTGCCGAGCACAGCGGCCGATAACCCCTGCCTCATCCTGTCCCGGGCGGTATGATGTCGATGTGACTCCTATCTCATCGGCCGCTCCGCTGTGTCGAGCCGTCGTTCGGCTGATGTCGCGGGAGTGGTTGGTCGTGTTAGTTGGACGTGACATCCCGGTCGAGGCGGCGGTGATGGGGTAGCTACCGAGCCAGCCTCGAGCGAGGTGGAGAATCGGCACCTCATCCGAGGCCTTACGGGCAGGGCCTCGAGCGAGGCAGAGAATCGGCATCTCGTCTGAGGCCTTACGTGCGGGGCCTCGAGCGAGGCGGAGAATCTGTACCTCGTCCGAGGACTTGCGTGCGGGGCCTCGGGCGAGGCGGGATACTATCCGAGGTGGGCCAGGTGATCCAGCCGAGCCTCAGATAAGGTGGGGGTTTGCCAGTGATTGTCTCTTGGCTTCGATTTTTACAAGGTCTAAGCGATTTTTTTGGTTCTTGCTTAGGGGACCCCTTTTTATGATACCTGATGGTAGCCCCCGAGCCTCGGGGGGGAGCGCGAGCGCTCTCCCTAAGGTTTTGATGAGACTTGGCTAGCGGCAGCTCCTGGTGGGATGGTGTTTCGTACTCGAGGCTTTGGTGGATGCGCGCGAGCGCACCCACCGGGTGTAGCCCCCGAGGCCCTGGAGGAGTGGGTTTACTCCTCCAGGGGCTTTTTCCCTATCGAGCGGGGGGGGGGAGTTGTAGCATTTGCCGAGCCCATGAGTGCGAGTTCGGGTCGCTGGGTTTTGGCGTGTATGCAGGAAGAGCCCCTGAGCCTCTGTGCGGAGCAAGAGGGCGATTAGGAGTTTCCCTATCTTTTTTGTGCGGCCCTCGCACATCCTTTTCGTTCGGAAGGAGGGGTGGAGTATGCCAGGCTACCCTTGGTGGGCATGAGCGGTGACACCTCCGGTGAGCTGTTATCGGGTAAGTCTGAGTGGAGGTCCATGCCCCATTCGATAGGGGTCGGCTGGTGGTCCAAAGACGCACTCCAAAAGTACCAGAGTGCTTCTCTAGTGGGTCCTAGGGCCGTTCGATTGGCCCCGGGGGCTCGGTGCCTCCCTACGGTGGGATCCCATTCAGAGACTTCCATGTCGGTCTCGGACACGACTTAGGGCATCCCAAGCAGTCGCTTGCTTGGGCCTCGGCCATGAACGGGCTCGCCCATAGTCATCCCTGACTCTGTTTGTCCTGGAGCGGCTATCGAGACCCTCGGGGGCCCAGCCTTCGAACCCCTAGACCATAACGGGCTCGGTGCCTAGTTCCTTAGTCTGAAAGGAATCGGGTGGGGGATATTCCCCTCCCATTGGCTGACAATGGTGGGTGCGCCTTTTGAGGAGGTTTCTCAGGGAGACGGAACGGCGCCTGCCATTGCTCTGGTCGGACGTGACGCGATGTCTGTGGATGGGACGTTACCGTGCGTGCACGGTTAATAAGGAGAAGGTGGACACGTGGGCGGTTTAATCGGATTTGGATTAACTGCGCTAGATCTGAGGGAAACTTCCCTAGTTTTGTCGCCCGTCCATTTCACCCCCTTCCCTCATAAATACGTGACGAGCCTCGCCCCTCCCCTCCTTACCTTGCCTGCATACGTTCGACCTTTCTACCCTCGAGTGATTGCTAAGAACAGAGAGCGCCGGGGAGAAGAAGGGAGAAGGGGGAGGAAGAGAGCGAGAGAGAGAGAGAGGGATAGCGAGAGCTCGCCTTGCCGCTATAGCCATGTTCTCCACCGCACCCATGGCCGGCGGCGCTGTTGTCGTTTAGGCAGATCCTTGGGGTCCGTCCGACATGTCTGCGGTGGCGCTGCAGTCGCTCGTCAACGATGGCCTCCTCCGCCTGGTTACTGACCCCACCAGGTCGGAGAGGATTGCTCCGGGGGCCGAGCTGGAGCTGAGGCCACGCGATGGCTACATCGTGAGCTTCGTGGCCTTCCACGAGCACGGTCTTGGCCTACCGGGAGACCGGTTCATGCGGGCGCTCCCGCACTACTACGGCCTGGAGCTCCACAACTTCAACCCCAACTCCATCGCGCAGGTGGCCATCTTTGTCACCGTCTGTGAGGGGTACCTAGGCATTGCCCCCCACTGGGAGCTGTGGCTCCACCTCTTTTGGGCAGGGCTCACCACCAAGCTGGCGGGCACAGCAGGCACGTGGAAGGCGATGAGGGCTGGCGGCTGCACTCTCCAAGTGCGCCAAGACCGGCAGCTCCTCTACATCCCGGCCTAGCTCACGTCGTCCAACCGCCGCTGGTATAATAGTTGGTTCTACCTCTACAACGACGACGGCGGACTTCCCCCCTATATCGGGTGGGTCGTGGAGAGCCAGCCGGAGAAGTGGAGGTACAGCGTCCCGACGGTTGATTAGCCCAAGCTGCGGCCACTTCTGGAGGCGCTGGAGAGGCTGCGCAGCCGCAGCCTTATGGTGGCTATGGTTGTGGCGGCCTTCCATCACCGGAGGGTGCTGCCGCTGATGGCTTGGCGGTAGCGCCTGTTCGAGATGACACCGGACGAGCCGATCGATGGCGTCCGGATGTCCACCATCGCCCTCTCCGACGAGGAGATTCTACATTGGGTGAGAGAGATGGTGGAGGGGCGGCTGAGGAGCAGTGGTCTGTCCATGTTCCCGATGCGCTCATCATGGGGGTACCTCTCTCTGGTAAGTCACGCGCCACTGTGGCCCTCGAGGCCTCCTTGCTCCTTGCATTTTCCTGTTCCCTTATTTGTGTTCACCGTTCCTGCAGGGGATGAGGGATGTGCGAGCCTCCCCGTCGCCCGTTCCCGAGGACGCAGAGCGGTGGGTGGTGAACAGGGCGCATGCTGAGGCGCAAAAGAAGCAGAAGGATGCCGAGGAGGCAAGGCGCAAGAGGAAGAACCTTGAGCACGACGAGCTAGAAAAATGCCGCCGGCAGCAGAGGCACGATGGTCTCCTGGTGGAGCCGTCTCCATCACCGTCGTTGTCGAATTCCTCGAGCGATGACGGCGAGAGCGAGGCGGGGCGGGGTACCCTGGACCATCTCCCTGACATCAGGGGGACAGCGCCCGGGGCATCGACAAGTAGCCCAGCGTTTCTAGGAGGAGGAGGAGAGGACGCCTTAGGGCCGGCGATCACCCGCCCTGGGGCCGAGGACAACATGCCCGAGGCACGGGCGTTAGGGAAGCGCGCTGTCAACCCAGTGGGCTCAATGACGGAGGTGGAGCAGGCGGTGGCGGGGGTGACACAATCACCTCCGCAGAGGGTCGAGGGGGCACCGGAGTCTGGCGAGGGCTAGCTGGCACCAGCGTACATGGGGGCCGTGCCACCGCCGCCACCACCGCCGTTGCAGAGGATGAGGGACGCAGTGCGAAAGCGGTTGTGTCCCCGTTCGAGGTAAGTGTTTCGTCAGTGGAGTTTGCGGCATCTTCCACCCATTCTTTGGCAGTATGCTAACCCCATGAGTGCTTTGTCTTCAGCCGGAAGCGTCAGGCAGAAGCGCCTGCCTTGGCACCACGTAAGGCGCTCAAGGTGAGCACCAGCTCCCCCACCCAATGGGTGGTGGAGGCGCAAGCCGCCATAGAGCATGGCATGGTGTCGGCCAGGGCTAACCCGAAGGAGCCGGTCGCCCAAGGAGGGGCTACCGAGGCGGCCACGAAGCAAGCGGGGGAGGAGGCGCCTACGCCCCGCCAGGCCGAGGCCCGCGCGTCAGATGAAGCCAAGGCGCCGCCAGTCGCTGATGCCACCGAGGGCGAGGCCGAGGCCCCTAGGACCTCTGAGGCTGAAGCGACGGAGGCCAGGGCTCCTAGGACCACCGAGGCCGAGGTGGCGGAGGCTAGCATGGGCATGGCAAAGCCGGTGGCCCAGGATATGGAGACGGAGGCGGGGCAAGCTGTAGTACCGCCCTTGGTCCAAGACCCACCGCCGTCACAGGGAAGCGCCCGGGAGGTGGAGGTCCATTCGATCTCCTCCGACAATACTTCCCGGGGGAAGGACGTGGCAGACGCCGAGGCGGCCAGTACCGTGGAGCAGCCAGCTCCGACCTCGGGCGAGGGGAGCTCAGCTCTTGTCCGGGTAAAACCCGAGCCCCGCGGGTGGGATAGCCCGCGTGTCTTGTGGCGGAGCCAGGACGACCCTGAGGGGGAGCCTCTGTTCGCCCTCAAGGACGTGGCTGAGGGGGGCGCTGGGGCTCCTTCGAGCAATTCCGCCAGCTGGCGGAGTGGTCGCTGCGGACAGCCATGTCCGTCATGGCTGACGATCTGCCAGGCATTGCCCAGGTGCACGCTTTCTTTTTTCGTGCTATGTCGTCTTTCCCCGAGTTTTCTCGTAGTGCTTGATGTTTGTTCTTCCTATCCAGGAGCTCGAGGCCCGGTCCTTTGGGAAGTCGTTGTTCCTCCGGCGGGAGAGGGGCGTCTAGGACCAGCTCCGGTAGCAGAAGGACCTGCTCGCTAATGCCAATGAGCTTCTGTCGGCGCGGAGCACGGAGGTGGAGGACCTCCGTCTTTGCTGTGCTGACATGAAGGCCAAGGCGGCCACGGCTCGGGAGCAGGCCGCTTCTTTGGCGGCACGGATCAAGGAGCTAGAGGAGGAGTTGACCCGAGTGGCCGGCGAGCGGGACACCTTCAGGTCCCGGGCCGAACAAGCGGAGGTCTCTGCCAAGGCCATCGCCGGGCAGCTAGGGGGGGAGCAGGGCGCGCACCTGCTGATGAAAGGTGCCTTGGCAGAGGCCCTCAAGGTGATCGAGGCCTCTCGGGTCGAGGTCCAAAGCTAGAAAGAGAAAGCTGAGGGTGAGTCCCGTAGGCCTTTGTCGATGAAATATGGTCGGCAGTCTACCTAGGGGTATGCCCAAGGTAGTAGATTGTCGGCAGATAGATGCGCAAGCCACAAACAAGACGGTGACACAAGACAGACACGATTATCCAGGTTCGGCCGCCATGAAGGCGTAATACCTACGTCCTGCGTCTGATTTGTATTACTGTATGTCAATGAGAGATGTTTTTTAGAGGGGTCCCCTGCCCACCTTATATAGTCCGGGGGCAGGGTTACAGATCTGGAAACCAATCCTAGCCAGTTACAATTGCCATATGTGGCCGGATAAGGATTCCTATTCTAACCGACCATGATCTTGCTTGATCGCCAAATCTATCTTGTTTCCTTACGCGAGACTCCGAACAGGTTAGCTGGGCCACACGTCGTCTTTTGGTGGACCGAACCCACTGATCTAGGCCGGCCCAAGCCTAGCCGTAAGGGTATAGGGGTTAATACCCCCACAGCTAGTCCCCGAGCACCATGTATTATGCTGCGACACGCCATGTTAACCTTCTCCGACAAGTAAGGCTTGAGTCCTTGACATCTCTGACCACCATCATCGCTGGAGAAGTAGGTTGTCCGAAGAATGTATGGTGCTCTTAAGAAAAAAGAAAAAGATTTCCGTCCTAAGAAGTGTGCCCACTTGTATTTCTAAAAAGAAATGTAAGTAGTCTTGAAGCATAGCGTCCTTGAACGTCAGAGGCGTAGGAGTCGAAAAACAAACACATTCACCGCAAGGTGAAGTGTGCCCACTTAGTTCCCGAGCCTGGTAGTAGGTGACGTAGGCACGTGGTGCCAGGGTCTAAAAAGATTTCCTAGTTAAGTTGAGAACCCAATTGCCATACAGGCAAAACGAGATGCACCGGCAGGTGCATCGTACCGATGTAGTCCCCGAGCTTGCTGGAAGGCGAAGTATGAGCCTTGTAGCAAGGTCTAAATAAATGTCTCTCAACTGTATGTGAGTACAAATCACATGTAGCTGAGGAGAACCATTCTCCGAGCAGTGGTCGGGGCAGTCCCCGAGCACATTCATAATCCTTACAATCATTCAAAGCACAAGGGTCTTTTAAAACACATTCACCGCAAGGTGAAGTGTGCCCACTTAGTCCCCGAGCCTGGTAGTAGGTGACGTAGGCACATGGTGCCAGGGTCTAAAAAAGAATTTGCACTGAAGTTAAGAATCCAATCATCGTACAGGCGATATGAGATGCACCGGCAGGTGCATCGTACCGACGTAGTCCCCGAGCTTGCTGGAAGGCGAAGTATGAGCCTTGTAGCAAGATCTAAATAAATGTCTCTCAACTGTATGTGAGTACAAATCACATGTAGCCGAGGAGAACCATTCTCCGAGCAGTGGTCGGGGCAGTCCCCGAGCACGGCGGTGGTCGGAGCAGTCCCCGAGCACGGCAGTGGTCGGAGCAGTCCCCGAGTACGGCAGTGGTCGGAGCAGTCCCCGAGCACGGTAGTGGTCAGAGCAATCCCCAAGCACGGCAGTGGTCTGGGCAGTCCTCGAGCATTGTAGTGGTCAGGGCAGTCCTCGATCACGGTAGTTGTCTGGTCCATCCTTGAGCACAAGACATGCAGCGAAAAAATGAGCGCCGCTTGTACTATTATTTGGTGTATTTATTTATCTCCTTACTCCGTCAAGTCCAATCTGACACGTCTAGTCAAAAAAGTAGACAGGTATAGCACGTCACTCTGTCCTCTTACTCTTTTTGGCAAACAGTCGCTTGGCACCTGTATAGAGGTGCATCAGTGTGGGCCCTCTCACATTATCAACGAAGAGGCGCGTACACTGGAAACGAAGGGGCGCGTTTATTGGCGTAGATCTCGAGGTTGTGAAAACAGCCATCTGCGGCGCGTGCGCACATCTCCCAAGAGTCTCGGCGGACGAAACGACGGAGCCCTTGGTTATTTATAATATAGAACTGGTAAGTTACTTTTTACCGATCCACATTGTCATTCGCCGCCGCAACCTTCTTCTTCCTCTTGCCAAACCCTATTCCTCCAAAAATCATCACCAATCCCCCCTCCACCGCATCCACTCCCTTAGCAAGGGCAGATTAATGGCGAAGAGAGACGCCCAGAAGAAAGGCGGAGTCATGGCGAAGGAGTGGTGGAAGTCAAGGAGCAATGAGCAGACCATCGAAGACCTCGTCGCCATAGGAGTGCTCCACAACAAGGCACTCGTGGGATGGCATGCGCCAGAAGGAGAAAGCTTCCCCGATCCACAACCAGGTGAAATTGTGGTTTTCGAGGATTTCTTCAAGCGGGGTTTTGGGGTTCCAGTGCACCCTTTCCTTCAGGGTCTCTGCTTGTATTATGAGATTGGGATTTGCAATCTGCATCCCAACTCGATTCTTCTTGTCTCCACCTTCATCCATCTCTGTGAGGCCTATGGTGGCTTCCAGCCCCATTTCAACCATTTTTCGCCATATGTTTTGTCTGCGGAAGAAAGGGAGCGGTGGCTCGAAGATAGCCAGAGGCGTCTACCTCAATCTGCGTGATGGTATGAAGTCCTAGTACTTGCACTGCCCCTGGAACACCTCGCTAGATGAATGGTACAAGAAGTGGTTCTACATCCGTGAAGAGCCAAACATAATCACCCTGTGCGACATGGGGTTGATTCCAGAGAAGAAGAACAGCTGGTTGGAGAAGCCCGAGAACTTGGAGCAGATCACAGAACTGCTCGGGATGATCCCGTGGGGAAAGTTGG
This sequence comes from Miscanthus floridulus, assembly GCF_019320115.1. Lineage (NCBI taxonomy): Eukaryota > Viridiplantae > Streptophyta > Magnoliopsida > Poales > Poaceae > Miscanthus > Miscanthus floridulus. Next base: position 28,092,553 of record NC_089585.1, on the reverse strand, counting down.
ATGGTCCAAGCGTGGTCGGGAACTTCATCAGTCGAAGGATCCAGCCCTGCTAGAAGAGGGTACACCCTGGCTTCGAGTACCAGGGGAGCGCAGATCCAACGAGGACCAGGAAAGAGGCGCTCGACAAGATAGAAGTCAAGGCCAGGATTGGGGAGCTATTCAACCTAGCCGATCCCAACTATGTCAGGTTAAGTGACATCGAGCACGCCTTCAAGCTGGCCTGACCTCCCCCAAAGGTAAATGATACTCCCTTGCACCTATAGAGTTGTGTTGTAACAAAATTTGACTGTGTTGTTGCCTGTATATTTCCCAGAGTAATGGTCGTGACCGAGCAGTAGTGTTCATGTCTCCACCCCCTGGTGTGGATTGGCCACAAGTTGCCGGCCCAAACGCCCAGACCAGTGCCGGGACCAAAGACGTCCACTGGGTGGCACTCGAGGTTGTGGAGGAGGCAACGGCTAGGACTGCTGGCAAGCGGCCGGCGGCCAACAAGCGTCGTCAGGCCATCTTCCCCCGTTCGGACGATGAAACAGAGGATGCTGACATCTTCCGACTCGTCCCTCAAAAGAGGAGGAGACAAATGGAGTTGACAGAGCAGGGTGGCTCCTCTGTGCCAGCAGTGATCGCATCACCGACCACTTCAACACAGAGGACAAGCGGAGGAAGTGCCGAGCACCAAACCCTGGCGCCAGTACCGGTCGTGGAAAAAGACCCGGTGGAAAACGCCGAGCACGTGGAGCAGGCATGGTCGAAGAGATGCTCCTTCGCCATGGCATTCCGTGCTTCCAAGCTATAAGTATCCGTAACTTTGATGTAAGCTTATAATTTGTATTGAATAATACTGTCTTCTGAACTTTTCTCTGATATATTAGGTCGGCGTCCACCGAAAATCCCGACCAGCTAGCTGGGTGCGGCACGACTTCGCCAGCAATGGCAGAGAAAACTGCCCAGCAGCCAGCCGTGGAGGAACCTGTAGAAGAAAATCTACCGAAACCTCAGCAGGTGAGCGGCCAGACGACAGTCCCCGAGCAGCTAGTCGAGAAGATAGCTGAGCCAAGTATAAGTGCTCCGAGCACTAACCCTGCTGAGGTGGATACCTTGGCGCCAAGGGAACCAGACCAAGCCGAGGAGGAGCAGCCGAAGGTGGCACAGAGCACTCTTGCCGATGCTACGGCTCGTGGGAAAGCCATAGTGGTCGCAGAGACTACAGACTCTAGACCAGCGCCGCCCCCTGAACAAGAGGCTGAAGAGGACGAAGTAGAAGAAATCCTGGGCCGTCCACAAGATAAACGACAACATGTATATGTGTTGCGCTGGTGGAACGACGAGTGGGTTATGCATGAAGAAATCCCAGAGGTCGAAGAGACCCTAAAAGTTGAACGAGCGGCAAAGCGCCTGGTGACAGAAGTCCAGGTATGTTTGGCTTGACCACTTGACCCTGCTATGTAGTCGAACTGTCTAACCTAGCTTGTTTATATGCAGGACTTGATGAAGACTGCAAAGTACCGCAAGAGGTGCTTCGACCAGATTGAGGGTATCACGGCCAACAATAGAGAACTGGCGGCCGAGGTGGAATGTTTGCGCCGCCAACTTGAAGCCGCCGAGCAGAAGAGGACAGAGCAAGAGGCATAGAACTAGAACCTGGTCGGCCAGCTCAATAACAAAGAGCAGGAGAAAACAAGTAAGTTTTCATCTTATCATAGCAAGTGCAGGACTTGTGTTGTTGCATTGTTGGCAGTAACAGCTGTAATGCAGGCTTAGAAGCTGAAGTAACCCACCTCCAAGAGGAGAATAGCCGTGTGACCGCAGAGTGTGGTCGCCCGAAGGAGGACAACGAGAAACTGGTGCGTGACCAGTCTGAACTCTGGGACCGCACAACCAAGATGAAGGAGGAACTGAAAAGTAAGTGTTCCAGACCACCTTGCTCATTCTGTTGCCCGCTTTATCTTGTCGTGCCATTACATGCTGATGTCTTGTACGGTTTGTAGTTTTAAAAGTAAATGCCAAGAGACATCTGGAGGCCATGCTGAAAGATCATGACGGCTGGAAGGCGCGATGCCTAGAGACCACCGAGGATCGGGACACATGGAAGAACCGGTGCCAAGAGGTGGCAACTGGCATTTTGCCCGTCCTCGACCTTATCGACCCGGCGCTTACAGAGGAAGCGCCTAGGACGCTGCAACTCGAACTGGTCGAGAGATGCCGAAAGGCATGGGGTTGGTTCCAAGAGTTCGTGAAGGAGGCGGGTGAGTACACGGGTGCACATGTGCTAAGCATGGTGCATGCCCACTACCCCCTGATCGATCTCAAGCGCCTGGAGGCTGGGTACCCGAAGGAGGTAGGCCCAGACAAGGCTGAGGAGCTTTGGATGGCTCAGCTGGACCTGTCATCAAAGATTATTGGCGACATTAACCTGTGTGGAGGTGGGACAACACCTGTACAGGGTACGCCATCGACGAGTCAGCTGGAACCACCATCAGTTGCAAGCCAACCGATGAAGCTTGTGGTCTCGACCAGCCAGGCATTGGCGGGGCCATCCCCTTTAGCTCGACCAGCATAAGAGTCCTCGAGACTCGAGTAGGATATTGGAAGCAGCGAGTAGTAGGTGCCGCGTGCCCTGACCAGCCAATGTAATAGGCTTAGAGCTTTAGAAGGAGGACGTAGTTGTGTTATTGTAAACTTGGACCTCTTCAGCCAAGCTTGTAATAACGTAACTGTATATCATCATAAGCTTGTTTGCTTTGTATAAAACGCATTTAAGCTTGAAACTCATGTTGGTGTAACTAAGTGAGAACGTGTTAGCGTTCTGTTTAGTTGTACCGTTTTGCTTGACACGTCATCCCGAAAGGTTTATGTGGCCCTAGTTTTGCCATGTGGTCGGAGTGTGAGGTTTGCGACCTGTACACATGTTGACGCAGACAAGTCAAACCAAGGGGGACCTGCCGATCACCTGAAACGTAGAGAGCGGATCCCATGCACGTGTTGGGAGGAACCGGAGACAGGGTCTGCTCCGAAAACCGTAGAAGGAATGGTGGTCGGCTTTTACTGGCTAAGTTAGAATAACCATAAAATTCGAAGTGACACATTAGAGTGGTCGGAGAAATCATAATAGCTTTATTGAAGTAAATCGAAGGTACAAGAGGAGTACATATCTCAGTAGTTAAGCATAGAAACATCTAAGCTTGTCGATGTGCCACGAATTTGGTATGTCAGTACCGTCCAGGTGAGCTAACCTGTAAGACGTTGGTCGTGTGACTTCCTTGATCATGAAGGGACCCTCCCATGGGGTTGCAAGTTTATGGACACCATTCTGGTTCATCTTCCACTTCAGGACTAGGTCCCCAACCACGAAGAACCGCTCTTTAACGTTCTTCTTGTAGTACCTGCGCAAAACAGCAAGGTATTTGGCCGTACGTACACAAGAATCGAGCCGCTTTTCTTCTGCGCTATTCACTTCTAGCTCCCGTGCTTCATTGGCCTTGCCTTCGTCGAAGTTCTCTACCCATGCTGATCTGAAAGCTATATCTGCAGGGAGGACTGCCTCAGCGCCATAAACCATAAAGTATGGTGAGACGCCGGTGTTGCGACTGGGCTGAGTTCTGAGTCCCCAGACCATGGCTGGTAACTCTTTGAGCCATCTTTCGGGAGCTTTGTCATTTTCTCTATACATCCTCTTCTTCAATGCATCCAAGATCATGCCATTGGCCCGCTCGACTTGTCCATTAGCTCTAGGGTGCGCCACCGAGACGTATTTTACTACTATGCTCCTTTCATCGCAGAAGTCCCAAAAAGCGTTCCCGGTGAACTGAGTACCCAGATCGGTGATGATGCTGTTGGGTATGCCGAAACGGTGGATGACCTGGTCGAGGAATGTGACAGCCTTTTCTGAGGATGCCTGTACCAAAGGCCTATATTCAATCCACTTAGAAAATTTGTCGATCAGCACGAAGACGCATGTAAATTTCCCAGGAGCCGGTTTGAAGGGCCCGATCATATCCAGTCCCCAGCATGCAAAGGGCTAAGAGGCTGGTATTGTCTGGATCTCATGTGCTGGTACATGGATTCTCTTAGCGAAGAACTAATAACCCCCACAGTGGCGGACTAGCTTCTCTGCGTCGGCTACTGCTGATGGCCAATAGAACCCTGCTCGGAAAGCCTTACCGACCAGCGTTCTTGAGGCCGCATGGTTGCCGCAGGAGCTAGAGTGGATTTGGTCTAGGAGATGTTTGCCTTCCACCTGGGTTATACACTTCATCAAGATTTCCTCCTTTGCGTTTTTGGGCCATAACTTGCCATCGACTAGAAGATACTGCTTACTGCGACGCATCAGGCGCTCATTTTCTGTCTGATCAGTACAACCGCTGCCATCTGTTAAGTACTTGATGAAAGGTATTCTCCAGTCTGGCTCAATAGTGGTCGGAGGCGGCTCGGTGGTGCTCGGCGCCAGAACCGTAGCCACCAATTGCTGGTCTGGAGCTTTGTCGACCGTGGAATCTTCCTCTTCGATGGAAGGCGTGAGCAGGTTTTGGATGAATACGCCATGTGGGATTTTGGCTCGGGATGATCCTAACTTTGACAGCGCATCCGCTGCTTGATTCTTGTCCCAGACCACGTGTATGTACTCGATGCCATAGAACCTGCCTTCCAACTTTCTGATCAATTTGCAGTATGCGTCCATCTTTTCGCTGGTCGTGTCCCAGTCCTTGTTGAGTTGGTTAATGACCAGAGCCGAGTCTCCGTAGACATAGAGACGTTTAACACCAAGCTCAACCGCAATGCGCAAACCATGTAGGCATGCCTCGTACTCGGCGGCATTATTGGACGCTGGGAAATAAATCCTGAGGACATACCGGAGCTGCTCCTTGGATGGTGACACGAAAAGGACTCCTGCTCCCGCACCATCAATGTTGAGAGAGCCGTCGAAGTACATTGTCCAATACTCGTTGGATCCCGGAGAGGTAGGCGTGCTTAAGTCAGTCCACTCGACGATGAAATCGACGAGTGCCTGAGACTTGATCGTAGTACGGCTTGCAAATTCCAAGGAGAAGGGGCATAGCTCCATTGCCCATTTGATGATGTGCCCGTTCGCATCCTTATTGCGAATGATGTCCCCCAAAGGGTACTCGGTCAAGACCACCACATGATATCCGTCGAAGTAATGTCTCAACTTTTGGGATGTTATCAGTATGGCGTAGAGCAGTTTCTGAATCTATGGGTACCTGGTCTTGGATTCATTGAGTACCGCACTGATGAAATAAATTGGTCGCTGTACCTTGTAAGCGTGGCCCGGCTCGTCGCGCTCGACCACCATGGTAGTGGAGACCACCCAATTGGTTGCCGCAATGTAAAGTAGGAGAGTTTCATCTTCTCTGGGAGCAGTGAGGACCGGAGGTGATGTAAGGTATTGTTTTAGCTGCGTGAAGGCAGCGTCTGCTTCCTCCGACCACTCAAACTTCTCGGATGCTTTGAGCAGTTTGAAAAACAGCAGTCCTTTTTCTCCTAATCTTGATATGAAACGGCTGAGAGCAGCCATGCATCCAGTAAGCTTCTGGACATCCTTCACCTTTTTAGGGGGCTTCATGTCTAAGACAGCTTTGACTTTCTCCGGGTTGGGGCGTATGCCGTCGTAACTGACGACGTTGCCAAGCAGTATGCCAGAAGGAACACCAAAGATGCACTTCTTTGGGTTTAATTTCCATTGGAATGTATTGAGGGCTGCGAAGGTGCGTTCCAGGTTGTCAACAAGGGTATGTGCTTCCTTGGTTTTGACAACTACATCATCAACATAAGCCTCGACGAGGCCGTCTTTTATCTCGTCATTGAGGCAGGCCTATATAGCGCGTTGGTAGGTAGCCTCGGCGTTCTTGAGCCCGAACGACATAGTCGTGTAGCAGTAGGCGCCGAAAGGCGTGATGAAAGATGTCTTGATCTGATCGTCCTTTTTGAGAGTGATCTGGTGATAACCAGAGTAGCAATCGAGAAAGGAAAGCAGCTCGCAACCGGCAGTTGAATCTACGACCTCGTCTATGCGAGGTAAGCCGAAGGGGTCCTTAGGGCAGTGTTTGTTGAGATCAGTGTAATCAACGCACATTCTCCATTCATTATTCTTTTTGTGTACAAGAACCGAGTTGGCTAACCACTCCGGATGATACACCTCTTTGATAAATCCGGCTGCCAAAAGCTATGTAACTTCTACCCTAATCGCCTCCTTTTTGTCACGAGCGAACCGTCGTAGCTTCTGCTTGATAGGTTTGGCCTTGCTGTTGACATTCAAGGAGTGCTCGATCAAGTTCCGAGGTACACCGGGCATGTCGACAGGTTTCCAAGCGAACACCTCCACGTTGCTCCTCAAGAACCTGACGAGCGCATCTTCCTATTTGGGATCCAGGTTGGCCCCGATAAGGGCTGTTTTGCTGGGATCACCGTCGACCAGCTGGATCACCTTGTGCTCCTTGGACTTGATGTTCTTGCATGGAGCCTCGAGCTCTGGGATCTCCGGGTGGTCGGCTGAGGTCTTCTTAGCATCGAGCATGGTCTCGGCCATGCGAATAGAGAGGTCGTGGGCCTCTGCTATTTTGAAACTATCGTCTTCGCAGGTGTAAGCTGCGTACACATTGCCTCGGAGGGTTAGGACTCCTTTCTCGGTAGGCATCTTGAGCACCAGATACCTGTAATGAGGTATGGCCATGAACTTGGTGAGCGATGGTCAACCAAGAATAGCATGGTAGGTGCCGTCGAAGTCAGCGACCACGAAGTTGATGTAGTCGGTGCGGAAGTGGTCTGGGGTCCCAAACTGCACAGGTAGTGTGATCTGCCCGAGAGGTGTAGAGCTCTGTCCGGGGAGAACACCCTAGAACTGTGCCTCGTACGGCTTTAGGTCTGCCTGGGCTATTTTCAGGGCGAGCAGGCTGTTCTTGAATAGTATATCGATGGAGCTGCCGCCGTCGATCAGTACCCTGTCGAACTGAACCTTGTTGATACAAGGATCGAGGACCAGGGGAAAACGCCCTGGCTCAGGTATTGCGGCCCACTGGTCCTTTCTGCTGAAGGAGATTTCGCGGTGAGACCATGGAGGGAGCCGCAGATCGGTGAGAAGGTTGTCGGTGTTTGCCACGTTCAAGCAAGCGTGGGCGAGCAGCTTGCGTTCTTGTTTGGTCTCGATGGACACTTTGCCACCGATGATGGTGTGCACGCGATCAGTTGGCTTGACGTATTTATGACGAGGGTCTGCATCATCGTCGTCGTTATCCTCGTTGCGCTGTTCCCCTGCGTCGTTAGGCTTGTCAGACGTATCCGGAGCCTGTTGACGCATGTAGATAGTCTTGAGGACGCAGCAATTCTCCATGGTATGGTTTGACTTAGGATGGAGCTGGTAGGGCCCCTTCAACGCTTTGGCGTAGTCGTCTTCGTAGTTACGACGTCTGCCACCCTTTTTAACGGTATTGACCTCGCCGTCGTCTTCCCGAGCACGCTTGCTCCTATAATCGTCACGGCGGTTACACCGCTGATTACGTTGGTCACGGTTGTTGTGGGAGTCGTTGCGCTAGTTGCGGCAGTCAAAATTATCATTCCGACCACGATTGACGCGGTAATCGTCGTGGTGTGGGGGGTGGTCGGAGCGTGGAACCCTTGCTGCTTCTTCAACAATTATCTTTTTAGCGTCGTCGGCATCTGCATATTTCTTAGCAGTGGCCAAGAGCGCTGTGACTGATTCAGGTCTCTTGCGGAGGAGCTTGTCCCTTAGGGCGTCGTGGAAGCGGAGGCCAGTGACGAAAGCCTTGATTGCCTTGTTGTCAGAGATTGATGGGACCTTGATGCGCATCTCCGAGAAGCACCGGACGTACTCACGCAGTGGCTCATCCTTTTGATCTCGAATCCATTGCAGATCGTATTTGTTGCCTGGCTGTTCATAAGTAGCAATGAAGTTGTCGATGAAGGCTTGCTTGAGCTCCTGCCAAGAGTCAAAGTAGTTCATCGGCAAGCTGACCAGCCATTGGTGACCTGCATGGCCAATAGTGACTGGGAAATAGTTAGACATGATGTGCTCGTCAGCCATGGCTGATCTGCACGCAGTCTCATAGAGCATGACCCATAATTTGGGGTTTTCCTTACTGTCGTATTTCTGAAGTTTCTCGAGCTTGAAATTCTTGGGCCATATGACTTGGCGAAGGTGTGGAGTAAACTACTTCAAACCCAGCGGGCTGTGGGCAGTGTCATATTCCATACGGCGATAACTTTCGTGGGATGCTCGATCGTCGGCTCTCTGGTTGATGCGAGCGCGTAGATCACGTCCACCGAGGTAATGGCGGAGATCGTTATTGCCATCATGGCGATCTTGGTTGCCATCTGGATTAGCCCGGCGACCGTGGTTATCGCGGCGATTATCGTGGTTGTCCCGGCAGTTATCGTCCCGGCGGCGGTTGTCATCCCGACGGTGGTTGTCATCCTGGCCACCATCATGGCCACCGTTTCCGCCTTGACGGTTGTCTGATGGGTCATTGTTGCTCGAGCCACGTTGGTTGAGTGGCTGTGAGCGACTTGGGTGCTGACGGCTGTGGCTTGACTCGACTGAGATGGATGGAGCCCGAGCTTGGTTTACAATCTCCGCGGTCTGGGCCATAGCAGCCGTCAGATAGGCTTGTATTTCATCGCGAACTGCTTAGGTTTCCGGGGTGTTGGGTAGCCGTTGCATTGTCGCCATGGCGATGGCTACGTTGGCACTTGGAGTCCTGAAGACCTGTTTATCCCCCACCCTGTCGAAAGCATCGTTGAGGTCACGTGGCTGGACCCTTATGCGTCGTGCCTCCTGGTCTGCTTCAGCTTTGATTTGTCGGCGATTAAACCGGTCAATATTGCGTGCTTCGCGTGCAGTCCTTTCTTGTTCTGTTTCGCCAACTGCTGGCGGCTCATCATTACTGAAAACATGGATCAAATCCCCTCATCTTGGCGGGAAAGACGGAAATTGTGAGAAACCCAGGGCGTGGTCTAGGAGATCTAGATCATATTTGACGCCTTCATCTTCATGATGCTAAAGCTCAGTGTGGGCAGATGCATTAGATGCGATGCCAGACGAGGAGCTAGAGTCACCCTCTTGGACTGTGTGGATGGATCCTTCTTGATAATCTTCAATCCGAATCATGTTGATGAAGTTGTGTGGCTCCGGCCGAGGTCGGTGTATAGGACATAGATCCAAGCGGCGTTGTAGGTTATACACGTAGCTGGAGGCAGCGTTTCATAGGCCGTAGGGCTGGACCTAGTGGTTCTCCATCGAGGCTTCGTACTCGGAGAGTCGGAGACCCGTTGCGAAGGCTGGCCGGCGACGAGCGGAGCGCCCCTCAGGAGTAGATATGACCACAAGATCTGTACCAAGTCGTGCAGGACGACTGGTCCGAGCTGGTCGGGTAGATCTATTGTGGGGAGCGGTTACCTGCTTATTAGGTTGACTTTGAATCGTACTTACTAGAGCTAGGGTTTCAGCGAGTTTGGTGCCGACCTGATCGATGGAGTCGAGCAGGTCGGTGTTGTCGATCTGCTTCCCTTTGTAGCGGGGAAGCGGATGACGGGTTGTCGGCATGGCTGAAGATGATGTAGGCATGGTCGGAGCCAGATGTACCGTGGTCAGAGCCAGATCCATCGTGGTCGGAGCCGTATCCATCGTGGTCGGAGCCGTAGCCGATGCAGGTGAAGTAGTGGTCGGCGCAGACTGAATCCACGCCTTCTCCGTGGTCATGGCGATGAAGTCATCGGAGCCAGTGGTCTAGGTGATCTGGCCGACGGTGAACGTGAGGCCGTTCGGTGTAGCCATGGAGCCGGAGATGATGACCATCTTGTTTGCTTGGAGAGCAGTACGCACACCCCCTACCTGGCGCGCCACTGTCAACGAAATATGGTCGGTAGTCTACCTAGGGGTATGCCCAAGGTAGTAGATTGTCGGTAGACAGATGCGCAAGCCACAAACAAGATGGTGACGCAAGACAGACACGAGGTTTTATCCAGGTTCGGCCGCCACGAAGGCGTAATACCTACATCCTGCGTCTGATTTGTATTGCTATATGTCAATGAGAGATGTTTTTTAGAGGGGTCCCCTGCCTGCCTTATATAGTCCGGGGGGTAGGGTTACAGATCTGGAAACCAATCCTAGCCAGTTACAATTGCCATATGTGGCCGGATAAGGATTCCTATTCTAACCAACCATGATCTTGCTTGATCGCCAAATCTATCTTGTTTCCTTACGCGAGACTCCGAACAGGTTAGCTGGGCCATGCGTCGTCTTTTGGTGGACCAAACCCACTGATCCGGGCCGGCCCAAGCCTAGCCGTAAGGGTATAGGGGTTAATACCCCCATAGCCTTCGACCCTGTTCGGCTTATTTCCTTTTGTGCTTAACCCCATCCCGCTTGTCTTGGCGTAGGGTTAGAGAAGGAGGTCTCCCAGGCAGCTGAGGCCTCCGTTGAAGTTCAGGCGGTGCTCGAGGCTGAAATCTAGGAGCACAACACGCTGTAGAGCGCCGCCCGTACCGCCTGCGAGGCCCTGGAGGTTGGGGGGGTCGAGCCGGGCAGCTCCCTCAGGAGCCGTTTGATCGCGTTGAGCAGCCGAGTCCGCGAGCGGCTCCGGGGGGTGCTGCACACGGGCGTCAAGCGCGCCCTGGCCATTGTCTCCTCGTACTACGCTGGCGTCGACCTCGAGGCCGTCAGCGATGGTTACGTCTTGGCTGAGGATGACGAGGAGGCCAAGGAGGAGGTCATGAAGCTGATGGAGGCGGCTGAGGCCCCTGGCACGGCGCTAGCCAAGCCGTTCGAAGAGGAGGTGGTTCCTCCTACGCCGACCGCCGATGCTGGCGACCCTGAGTTCTGACCTGGGCCAAAGGGGCCATGTAAATAGATTAGGATTATTATTGTACCGTAACGCTTGTGGCCGTCGAGGCCTTTTTTAAAGTACTTATGCATCTATGCTTTTTAATCGTTATTTATTGTATTTCCGAGCCTCTGCCCTCTGTCTCGTCTCTGCACATATCACTTGCGAAAAACTTCCTCAGAGCCTAAGCTGCCCCTCGGGCAAAAGGTGGTGAGGGAGTTGCCGTAGCCCAGAGGCGTAGGCCATTCTCGTGGCTCGGTCAGCCTTTTGGCCCTGAGACAGACTTTCGGTCCTTAGGTTTTTTACAATCGATTTGTCAGAGAGCGTGAGAGAGTTTGGCATAGAAATTTTTTCAGAAAACGATTTCGAAAAACGACTAAAAAACTGTCTGGGACTTAGGGGGGTCCCCCCTTCTAGCCCCCGAGGGAGGCTCGATTCTGCAGAGGCAGAGCCGAGTCTTGTTCGAGCCCCGCGGTGGGCACCTCTGTAGAGGCAGAGCCGAGTCTCCTTTATAGCGTTATCGTAACGCCGATCCCCCATCGATGGGCTCGGGGGGTTTCTCGAAAAATTAGAACAACTAAAGAATGCTTCTTTATTATACTTCGAGAAACAATGTATACAATGCTTGGAAATTTAAGGGTAGAAGCGACATATCTATTCTATGTTCCAAGCGTCGTTGTCGAGGAAGATGGCCCCGACAGCCTCTTCACCCGAGGCAAAGTTAGTGGCAATGTCGAGGAGCGCAGCTGTCGTGGTTGGTACGTTCCGGCCTAATTCTTGGACCAGGTCTCGGTAGGAGGTGCCGGAGAGGAAGGCCTGGACAATTTCCGAGTCGCCGATGCTGGGCAACTCATTGCATTGCTTGGAGAAACATCGGATGAAGTCTCGGAGAGACTCGTCCGGCCTCTGGCGACAACTCCTAAGGTCCCAGGAGTTCCCAGGGCGTACGTATGTGCCCTGGAAATTCCCGACGAAGACCTTTACCAAGTCGCGTCAGTTGTGGATCTGCAAGGGAGGGAGGTGTTCGAGCTAGGCTTGCGCTGAGTCTGACAAGAACAAGGGGAGGATGCGGATGATGAGCAGGTCATCGTCCATGCCGCCTAGCTGACAAGCTAGGCGGTAATCGGCCAGCCACAGCTCGGGGTTGGTCTCACTGCTGTAATTTAAGAGGTTGACCGGTTGCCGAAACCAGGCCAGGAAGTGGGCGCCGCGGATGGCCTTGCTAAAGACTCGAGGGCCAGGTGGCCCAGGAGAAGGACTGTGATCCTCCCCACTGTCGTAGCGACCGCCTTGGTGCGGGTGGCAGCCTCGGGCGGGCCCATCATTGTCGTGGCGTCGTCGCCTGCTGACCACATCGTGGTCGCCTTGCGTCTCGCGTCGGTCGCCGAGTCGGTCATGCACCAAGGGGGCCTTGTTGGCTGTTTGTGCCCGAGCAGGCTCGGGATGAATCGAGGCCTCTCTACCCTGTCGAGGCAATGCCGCGGGTAGTTCCAAGGCGCCCCCGCACCATTGAGAGGCGGAACTTTTGGCCTGCTGTACCGCGGAGGTCTCGAGGGGGTCTCAGAGCTCATTGTGGACCTGTCGCCCCTCCGAGGTAGAGGGCTTAGGCATCGTTCGGAGTAGCATCGCCGCTACCACGATGTTCTGGCTGGCACGATTGAAGATAGGGGGTTGCTCGCCCCCTTCGTCGTTGTTGATGCGGTGGTTGACGTTGCGAGCCCTCCACCGGGCTACTCCGCTATCACCGCTACCCCGCTGCTCTTGCTCGAGAGTGTCTCGGAGCTGCTGCAGAAGAAGTCGATCTTGTTCGACCTTGGCCTGAAGCTCATGGAGCCACTCCAAGTCAAGGCATCGAAGTTCCTTGCGGGTGGGGTTCTCGTTCCACGCTGCCGGGAGCTCGACGTGTGGAGGTGTGGCGTTGCCTGCCCCTTCGTCCTCATCGCTCGCTCTCGGCATCCCGAGCTCGATGTTGAAGCACTCACGAGTGGGTTCGTAAGTGCCTTCATCATCGGAGTCGGAGTAGCCGAAGCAGTAGTCGCTCGCGGCCATGAAGCGGCGCATGGCTTCAGGGTCGCGAAGCTCGGAGAAGTCCGCTCCGGCCCACGCCTCGTCCTCCTCCGAGGAGTCAGCGTGGGTGTGGGTCGAGGTTGTGGCGTCGAGGTCGAGGTCGAGGGCGAAGTGTTGGTGGTGTCCTAGGGGCTCCGCGTGAGCGGAAGCATAGGCGGAAGCGTAGGCGGTGGCATTGCCCAACCCAAAGGGGTACGGGGATGGTGCCGTCACTGGGCGCTGCTCCGCTGGAGTCGACTCCTCAGGAGGTAGCGGGGCAGAGCTTGATGATGGGGCATCGTTGCATGCCACCGATGTCTTTCCCTTGCCCAGGCCTAAGCTAGACAGGTCCCCAACCAGGGACTATGTACCAACAGCCGAGCATGGGGTACCGATGGAGCGCAGTGCGTCGCCCTGAGCTTGCGTGGTGTTGGGGTGGTCCCACTCGCGTCGTGCCTGGCAAGCGTGACGAGAGCGGCGGCCTGGGCGCCACCTACGCCAAGGCTACCTGTGCGTGATGTCGTCATCGGTCGGTGGGGCTCGGGGTGTGAGGAGTACCATATCGTACTCACATCCTAGAGACATGAACTCTAGGCTCTCGAACCAGATCGCCATGCCGAGACGCAGTGGTCGCATGGGGTCTGCCATCCGGAACTTGTTGGGATGACGAAGCTGACACGCAGTAGCTTCCCCTACCTGGCGCGCCAACTGTCGGCGTTTTGGACCGGTGGATCCTCAACCAACTAGTGAAAGTGTACTGCGTGCCCCTAATCTTGGATGGTGATGCAAAGAGACACAAGGTTTATACTGGTTTGGGCAATAAGTGCCCTACGTCCAGTCTGAGAGAGCGATCTTGTATTCCTTGCACCGAGGTGCCTGTAGTAGGGGTTTACAAGCTGGCGAGAGAGGGAGCTTATCCTAGGTGTTGAGCATTGCAGGAGCGTGTGTGTCTGAGTCTACGTGAGTCTATCTGTGCGTGAGCATGTGCCCCTAGAAACGGCCCTGGTCGCTCCCTTTTATAGTTGAAGGGAGGCACAGGGGTGGTACATGTATTCATTACGTGGCGATTCATGAGCGGAGGCGGTATACCGAGCCCTGTAGCTCATCACTGTGGCGGCATGGTCGACGGAGCGGTCTTGTCCTTGGTGCACTAGAGCGACGTGCCGGTCACGCCCGATCCTATGCGGCGTGGGGGCTCTTGTGATGGCTTGGCGCAGGGCATGGCGGAGACTATGGACAATGTGCCGGTCGCTGTATGTCGACGGCATATAGAGCTGAGGCCCCGTCGGTGCTGAGGCTGAACCATTGTGAGGGGGCTTGGCGGGCACGAGTCCCGAGGCTATGGGGGTGCGGAGGCGGGTAGCCGAGGCTCGGAGGGAGCAGTTGGTCTTTTACGCTGATTCCGAGGCTACAGTGACCCGGGCATGACTCCCCACGCCGCATTGTCCTCGGAGCAGATGGGGTTAGGCAGCACAGTGCCGCATAGGTGTCAGTCATGGGCACAGTGCCGAGCACAGCGGCCGGTAACCCCTGCCCCATCCTATCTCGGGCGGCATGGCGTCGATGTGACTCCTATCTCGTCGGTCACTCCACTGTGTCGAGCCATCATTCGGCTGACGTCGCGGGAGTGGTTGGTCGCGTTAGTTGGACATGATGTCCCGGTCGAGGCGGCGGTGATGGGGTAGCTGCCGAGCCGGCCTCAAGCGAGGCGGAGAATTGGCACCTCATCTGAGGCCTTATGGGCGGGGCCTCGAGTGAGGCGGAGAATCGGCACCTCGTCCGAGGCCTTACGTGCGGGACCTCGAGCGAGGCGGAGAATCTGTACCTCATCCGAGGCCTTGCGTGCGGGGCCTTGGGCGAGGAGGGATACTGTCCGAGGTGGGTCGGGTGATCTAGTCGAGCCTCGGATAAGGTGGGGGTTTGCCGGTGATTGTCTCTTGGCTTTGATTTTTACAATGTCTAAGCGATTTTTTTGGTTCTTGCTTAGGGGACCCCTTTTTATGATACCCGACAGACTGTGTATCTGAAGCCCTACTACTATGTTCTCAATAACATTCTACGACAGATCTTGTATCCAAAGCGAGGTGATTCCACTTTCCTTTGTGATGATTCTCAGAAGGTGCTTTGGTGCTTTGGTGATGATTTTCAGCTATTTTCCATTACTCGCTCCATTTGGAACAAGATACATGATACTACTGAGGATCCGGTGAAGCATCTTCCCTATGCACCCTACATCATGCATGTGATTGAGCAAGTGTCTGGTATCCGGTTCCCCATAGACACTCAACACAATCACCTCAAGATCTCCAACAAAACATCTATCATAGCTGCAAAAGAACTAAGCAAGAAAGGTGCTGCAGCCCAAGCCAAAGGCAAAGGTGCTTCGGGTTCTCGCTCTCGTCATGGTGCTTCACCACCTGCTGCTACTGCTCGCTCTTCTAGTGTCGAGCCACTCTCTTCTTCTCTGGTAAGAAGCCCAATAAGTTCAAGTTCCTCATGACCTTCATGTTTGGACAATGTTGTGTCAGTGCTCAACGTGAGCATGATATGTAAGAGAGGCTCTATCGATTGGAACATCAGGCAGGTACTGTGTCTTCTCCTCCACCGCCATTTGTGCCTCCCCGTGATCCTTTGGCACTCTATGATGAGGCTTGTGCGGCATATGAGGATGATGCGGCTTCTCGCCCTCATGGCAAGAGCAAGGTTACTGAAGAAGATGAGGACTACATGGAGGAGGATGTTGATGAAGACGATGATGGTGGTGATGACGGTGACCAAGATGATGATGAGGACTATGAGGACGAGTTGTCGGTTCTTCACGCGGCCTACCCCTTTTGGCACTTGTTGACAAAGGGGGAGTGTTAGGCTTTGATTTATCTTGTAATAAGTTAGTTGGTCATTTAGTTTCGAGACTTTAAAACCTTTAGCTTGCATGCACTATGTCATGTGGTGGCTAGTTTGTGATGGACAACTATATATATGTGTTTGTGATGAATAATTGTAGGACAAGTAATGGTTATCTATCTATCTTATTAGCTTGTGCTTGTCTCTACTTGTGATGGTGGATGTATTTTGGATGGCCATGTGTTGCTTCAAGTTTTTACTTTGAAATCTTGGTCATCATATTCTCTTTTACTTGTATGAAATAACATATCATATTGCATATCTTTTCACGGATATATATTTGCTCACACACACTTGTTGTACTCCACGAATTGCAAAATTTAGGGGGAGCTTTTGTCTTGATGTATGCAAATTATGTATAGATGATTATAATTGAAATTCAAATTCATGCATACATCAAGGGGGAGCTCTTCATAAATTTTGGGTTTCAAAAGCTTTAAATTCTTTCATTCTTATAAAAGCCTAAGTTGGTTGTCATCAATTACCAAAAAGGGGGAGATTGAAAGTGCATTTGCCCCCTATGTGGGTTTTGGTGTATTGATGACATCCAAATTAGGGACTAATGTGATTTTAATGAGATATGTCACAGCTATTAGTCCCATGAAAGATTCAAAGAGTTGATAAAGATGAAATGGTATCCCTTAATTCTTGAAGTTGTAAAGGCGGACAAACTCAAAACGCTCTCCAAAGGTTTTATTTTTGTTTTTAAGTTTAGGATCCGCCGCACTATAAAGAGGGATGCAAACTTAGTTGGTCTGAGGAAGATAGAGTGCTCAAGCATAAAAATAAAATCAAAAAAGAGACACTCTAGCACTCCACGAGCACGTAGAATATTTTTTAGTGACTGTTGGTGTCGGAAGTCCCGACGTAAGTCGGAACTCCCGACCGTCGAAAGTCACGACTCATGCCGGAAGTCCTGACGTCCAATCACTTAGCCTGCGCAGTGATTGTGGCCATCGAAAGTCCTGATGTGAGTCGGAACTCCCGACAGTCGGAAGTCCCGACCCAAGTTGGAAGTCCCGACACCTAGGTTTACTAGCCGGCTGTCTACGCCCGTCGGAAGTCCGGACCCATGTCGGGAGTCTCGACACATGGGGTTTTGCTGGTCGGCTGACTGCGCACGTCGGAAGTCCCAACGTACGTCGGGAGTCCCGACATTGACTTGCTCATGCAGACTTCTGACCCTGCGTGAACAGTGTTTTCTATTAAGGTCGGAAGTCCCGAGATCTGCGTCGGGACTTCCGACGTAGATCTAAACGGTTAGATTTTCACTAAGAGTATAAATAGCCCTCTCTTCACTTTTAACCGTTACGGACTTATTCACAGCTCACCCAACTTCGTCCTAACAGCTCCCAAGCAACAAAGGCACCCCTCTCCTCTCCCCTTTGCTCCAATCTTCGATTTCCCTAGGGTTTTGAGTGAAAGGAGAGTGGATTAAGTGAGAGAATCACTTTGAAAAGCTTGAGCACTTGATTTCTTCGTCAAGCCGGTTGGTTTTGCGTCTATTACTCTTGGGGCTTTGCCCCTAGCCGGCTAGGCGTTGCCCAAGAGCTTCCATCTTGTGGAAGAGCCTTGAGAAGTTTGTATTACCCTTGATTTCTTAGTGGAAAGCTCAAGTGATCTTTGTGGTCGCTTTGAGAGAGGCAAGGAGGTGAAAGAGACTCCGACCTTTGTGGTCACCTCAACAACGAGGACGTAGAAGCTCCTTTGTGGGGTTGCCGAATCTCAGAATAAATCCTTGTGTCCCGTGTGCTTGTTGTTGTGATTGCTAGAGATTATTTGTATTTATTTGTCTCTCTCTCGAACTTTATTTTAGGATTTGGACTCGATCTACGGTTTGGAGACAATATGGCTTCAAGGGAGTGACTCAACATCTTTACCAAACCACGAGGAAGTGGGGTTGTAAGATTATTTATCCGCAAAGTTAAATTTGGCACTGCTTTTGTAGTTCACGTAGGCGTCGGGACTTCTGACGTTTGTGCCGGAACTTCTGACGACGTCGGGAGTTTCGACCCAAACGTCGGGACTTCTGACATTGACTGACAAATTTGAACTTAGCATTTGCACTTAATTTTAGATAAGTCTATTCACCCCCTCTAGGTATTGTTAGATCCTTTCAGGCACGTGCGACGGGTAGAGCAAGCACCTCCAACACCAGCGCGCACGACGGCAGGAGCGAGAGGCACGCGTGACAGAGTGTGAGCGAGCAGTGGCAAATGGGATACACGGCAGCTGCGAGGTGAGTGCGCGTGACGGAGCATCCGCAAGGCACTGCCACCGGAGAGGAAGGGATAAAAATGTTTTTTTTAATAAATTTGTGGGCGGAGGGAGTGGTGGGGTAAAAACGTAAATAATGCATCTGCGAAAGTGTCCGACGATTTGCGAGTGTAAGAAGATAAGACGCGTAGCGTCACCGGTGTCGCATTTGTAGGCGGATCGATGGCTAGAAAATACAAATCGGCACCTAGCCGCGGCTTTTGACCGCACCAGTTCACCACCACGACACCACCCGCGCACGGCGCAGGACCCGCCCAAACCCAACCCAAAGGCGGTGGCCGCGCCGCGTCGGCTCCAGCGCGATACGACCGATACAACAACGAAGTCCGCCTCCCCCCTCCCGGTCCCGTCCCGGCTCCCTCGGCCCCCGGCTTGTGTGCTGCGGCTGCGGGCACTTCGCCTTCGTCTGTTCGTCCCCGAGGGCTGAGACGGGGAAGAAACCCCGTACCCTATCGCGCTCGCCCCGCAGAGGGAGGGGACGGGAGGGGAGGGTTCGGATTCGAAGGGGGGGAACGGACGGACTGGAGGGAGGCATCTGGAATTCTCAGCCCCCATCTCCGCCGCGGCCTCCTTCTCCAGCACGCGAGGCCGCCGGTACTCCGCCGTGGAGTCCCTCCCCCATCTGCCGGCCGACTCGGATTAGATTGGATTGGATTGCTGTTGGTGAGTAATCCACCCACCCATCCGTCGGCCCTCGCTTTGTTGCTGGTGCATATCTTCTGACGAATTCGACTGGATTCCTTGTCTGCTCCCTATTCAGATCCCAAAAGCCTGGGGCCTGGTGCTACAAGGCCGCTACTTCCCTTTGCCCCACTGCTACGCGCGCGCGCGCGGGAGCCTTGTGCCCCGTCGTCTCCGGGAGACGCCATGGACGAAGAGGACGACGACCAGCGCCTGCTGCACAGCCTCGGCGTCACGTCCGCCAACATCGAGGACATCGAGAAGAAAATCCTCTCGCAGGCAAAACCCAGTGCCTTTTCCCTCCTCCTCCTCGCGCGTTCCATTCCTCTCTCGCATCTCACCACCACAGCTTTGAGTAATCCCCCACCCACAATCTGCTCAGGTTGCCGTCCCGTATGTGTTGTGCAGGTCCAAACTGAACCCAAGCGCGACGATGAACAAGGAGCAGCCGTCGATGACCCCAGCAGGGGCAATGTTGCGCCTGAGTCTGATGCGCAGGCCAAGCTGCACCAGAAGCTGCGCTCGGTGCAACTCGAGATCAACACCGTAGCTTCCACCATTAAAAGAGCTAAGAACGCAGCTGGTAAGAAGGTCGACAGCTCGGACAGCGCTGATGGACAAGATAAAAAGAAGCAGAAGCAAGCCGATCGCACTGCTCAGGACGAACCTCATGGAGGAGCCCTCCAGCAGGCGCTCGCCACCGAGCGCCTTAAAAGCCTCAAGAAAGCTAAAGCTCAGATTCAGAAAGAGATATCGCAGTCGGACCCCAACCCGTCTGGCTCAGACAACCGGAAAGATAAAATGCTGGCCATGCTGGTTGAAGACGAGCCGAGGCATAAGAAGAAGTCGCTATTGCCGGCTCGAGGACCTAAGAAGATGTCGGCTCCTAGACTGAAAACCATGAGTTATAATGACGATGAAGACTTTGACGCAGTGCTTGATGGGGCTTCTGCAGGATTTATGGAAACAGTGAGCTACTACTCCTTGGGGCTTCTTATTTCTTGCCTCATTTGCTATATTTCAGTGCTTTCTGATGCTATTCTCTATATGGCGTAGGAAAGGGAAGAACTAATCAGGAAGGGCTTACTGACACCATTTCACAAGTTGAAGGGCTTTGAGAAGCGTGTCGAGCTGCCTGGACCTTCTCATAGGCAAAATGATCCCTCCGAACAAGCTGAAGAAACAATTGAAGCTTCCAGGATTGCTAGAGTTGCTCAGTCAATGCAGCGGATTGCACAAAGTCGCCCAACGACCAAATTGCTTGATCCAGAATCTTTACCTAGGCTGGACGCACCTACTGCTCCATTTCAAAGGCTTGGAAGGCCTCTAAAGCGTCCTGTATCTCCAAGTTCAGAAGAACAGGAAAGGAAGAGACAAAGGAATAAGACCAAGAGGCCCTTGCCTGACAAGAAATGGAGGAAAGCCAATTCAAGGAAGGAATCACTATTGGAAACTGACGGTATGTCGAGTTTGGTTTACAGTTTCTAAGACTGTAAGCTCTGCTATTATTCTGTTTCTATATGCATATATCAAATGCCGATGTAATCCTTTTTGCTGCGTTTTCTTGTTATAAGTCCCTATGGAAATACTCATCACTCCACACCTTGGCGGCCTCTTGCTATTATTCACCGAAACACAAAATAACCACCAGGAAGGAAAAAAAAAAACTTTGACAATAAACCCTAAATGACTATCTCCCCATACCCATCCTCGTTGTTCCTATGACCCAACAAAATAGAACACAACTCCTAATGAATTATTTGTGTACTCACAGATGAGGATGTTGGGGACTTCGTGGCATCAGTTTCTGAGGAAGATGATCAAGCAGCAGAAGGTTTTGATGGGTTAACTCCTGTTATCCTTGAAGGTGGTTTGAGAATTCCTGGCACAATTTATGAACAGCTATTTGATTACCAAAAAGTGGGAGTGCAGTGGTTGTGGGAGTTACACTGTCAAAGGGCTGGTGGAATTATTGGAGATGAAATGGGCCTGGGAAAAACTGTGCAAGTCTTATCATTTCTTGGTTCTTTGCATAACAGCAGCATGTACAAGCCCAGCATCGTTATTTGTCCTGTAACACTTCTGCAACAGTGGCAAAGGGAGGCCAGTAGGTGGTATCCAAAGTTCAAGGTGGAGATCTTACATGATTCTGCAAATGGTTCAAGTAAAAAGAGCAAGGCATATAGTGATTCTGACAGCGAAGGTTCTTGGGATAGTGATCAGGAAGAGGTTAGACGTGCAAAGCCTGCAAAGAAGTGGGATGACTTGATTTCACGGGTTGTAAATTCAGGATCAGGTTTGCTTTTAACCACATATGAGCAGCTAAGAATCTTAGGGGAGAAGTTGCTGGATATAGAATGGGGATATGCTGTGTTGGATGAGGGTCATCGTATAAGGAACCCCAATGCTGAGATAACGCTGGTGTGCAAGCAACTACAGACTGTGCACAGGATAATCATGACAGGTGCACCTATTCAGAATAAACTTTCTGAGCTCTGGTCTCTTTTCGATTTCGTGTTCCCTGGAAAACTAGGTGTGCTGCCTGTATTTGAGACTGAATTTTCTGTGCCAATTACTGTTGGTGGTTATGCTAATGCGACACCATTGCAAGTGTCAACAGCATACAGATGTGCTGTTGTTCTGCGTGATCTTATCATGCCATACCTTCTTAGACGGATGAAAGCTGATGTCAATGCACAGCTCCCCAAGAAAACAGAGCATGTCCTTTTCTGTAGTTTAACTCCAGAGCAGCGTTCTACTTATCGTGCTTTTCTTGCTAGTTCAGAGGTGGAACAAATATTTGATGGCAATAGAAATTCACTGTATGGTATAGATGTCCTAAGGAAGATATGCAATCATCCTGATCTACTTGAGAGAGAACATGCTGCTCAGAATCCTGACTATGGGAATACTGAAAGAAGTGGAAAGATGAAAGTAGTAGAGCAAGTTCTCAAAGTCTGGAAGGACCAAGGCCACCGAGTTCTTCTGTTCACTCAAACTCAACAAATGCTTGACATTTTAGAGAACTTCTTGACGGCCTGTGGCTACCAATACCGAAGAATGGATGGACTAACACCTGCAAAACAAAGGATGGCACTAATGGATGAGTTCAATAACACAGATGAAATCTTTGTTTTCATTCTGACCACAAAAGTTGGTGGATTGGGTACAAACTTGACTGGTGCAAACAGGATTATTATTTATGATCCGGACTGGAACCCTTCAACAGACATGCAGGTGCAGTTTATTATGAGTATTTTGTGTCTAGCTGATTTGTATTTTTTTTTATAAGTGTGTACGTATTAGCCTTTAACTTTTTTTGTGTACATGCATTAGTGTGACTATCAATACAATTGTTGTACCGGACCTTAAAAAAGGCTGACATGAAAAACTGGATGCCAGTTGAGTGATGACTTGAGAGATGAATAATTTTGAATCATTATCTGCTTATTAACTTACAAGCATAATCTCCTGTTTATTATGTCCTAACTCCTAAGCTATGTGCACACTTTCACTATTCTTTCATAAAGTGCTCTGCAAGCTTGCATCAATATCTGATCAGAACTTACCTGATTAAACTTTTTGTGATGTAGGCCAGAGAACGTGCATGGCGAATTGGGCAAACTAGAGATGTAACGGTTTACAGACTGATCACACGTGGGACGATAGAGGAGAAAGTCTATCACCGACAGATATACAAGCATTTCCTTACTAACAAAGTACTGAAAAACCCTCAGCAGAAGAGATTCTTTAAAGCCAGAGACATGAAGGATTTATTCATATTACAAGACGACGAAGGGAACGGTTCAACTGAAACATCAAATATTTTCAGCCAGTTGTCTGAAGATGTGAATATTGGGGTTCCAAATGATGGTCAACAAGATCAGGCTCATATTGCTTCGGCTTTGCCAAGCACCAGTGAAGCTGAACCATCTAATGGAGGGGAAGGGAGAGTGGACGTTAACTCTGACCAAGCAGATGAAGAATCGAACATTTTGAAGAGTCTTTTTGATGCTCAAGGCATTCATGTAAGCAGTATCTTCTCATCCCTAACAAAACTTCTTTGTGCAATGCTTCAATTTTCTGAGTTAACATCCTGTTTTCTGAACTCTGTCAGAGTGCTATCAATCATGATGCCATAATGAACGCTAATGATGACCAGAAAGTGCGCTTAGAAGCAGAAGCTTCACAGGTGGCACAAAGGGCAGCTGAAGCTTTACGTCAATCACGGATGCTCAGAAGCCGTGACAGTTTTGCTGTTCCCACATGGACCGGAAGATCTGGTGCTGCTGGGGCACCCTCCTCTGTTCGCAGGAAGTTTGGGTCCACAGTTAACAGCCAGTTGACCCGTTCCTCACAGCCATCAGAAACTTCCAGCAGCAGGAGTCAAAGTCTTCCAGTGGGTGCTCTGAATGGCAAGGCACTGTCATCTGCTGAACTTCTGGCTAAGATTCGTGGAACCCGAGAGGGAGCTGCTTCAGATGCCTTGGAGCATCAGCTCAACGCAGGATCAGCTTCCAATCATGTATCAAGTCCATCTGGGAACGGCGGCCGCATATCTAACTCTTCTAACAGAAGCATGATCGTGCAACCAGAAGTCCTGATCCGCCAGTTGTGCACCTTCATACAGCATAGCGGTGGGTTTGCCAGCTCCACGAGCATAACGGAACACTTCAAAAGCCGCATTCAGTCCAAGGATATGCTTCTCTTCAAGAACCTGCTGAAGGAGATAGCAACTTTGCAAAGAGGCGCGGACGGTTCTATGTGGGTGCTGAAACCTGATTACACGTGATTTTTAACTGTAGTTCACAGGAGCGAAATTTTGGTCTAGGAGTTGTTTTCGATGGGGATTTTGGTTTTCGGAAATTGGATAGGGTGATCTTTTTTGGTGGCTTACTGAGTGATTCTTTTTGTAAGGAAGGACTTGACACGAAGAAATCTTAGGAGATGTGTTGTGAATACAAGAATAGGAAGTCTTGGGATATCCCAACATGCTATGCTCTTCTTCCAGTCTAAAAAGTCTTGGAGAAAGGCTAGCAGATTTTACAGGCCACAAGGGTTAGCCTGGTGCTGAAGTTTTTCAATAGCTTCTTCTTACCTCTGGATTAGTTGGCCAGTAATTGTTTCCATCAGAAATATTGTGCTTGTTTAGCGGAATGTGGTATTTTGCTACGTATAGGATCGGTTAGACTTGTTGAATCCAGGGCCAGGGCCTAATTATTTGTGCAGTACTGTCCAACAGAATAGACAGAGCAATCTGGCTGGTCCCTGCAGCCAAGCAATAGCCAAACCGGCTACCTGGAGAGCCAAATCTGGATGGTCCCTGTAGCAAAGCAATAGCCAACCCGGCTACCTGGAGAGCTAAATTTGTCTGGTCGGAGGGTTTCACCGATCCAATATTCCATGAGCACAGCTAGGGCCAATGGTCATTTAAAGTTGCTTTGCTTCAAAACATCATTCTTTTTCTACCACTTTCATAATCAAAAGTTACTACATTAAGCTCCTAGAATCACGTATATTTTTCTGCTAATAGGATGAATAACAGAGAACCCATTCTAATTGAATTCAATTCAAAACATCTTACAAATTCAAAATTAAAATTCCTCAAAGTGGACTGTTTTTGTAAGTTATTTGAACTTTTAGGGTATCGGTTTAATTCTAAAAATCAATAGGAATTTGGTTCTATGTTAAAACTAATAAGAAATTTTGATTTAAAATAGGTTCTATGTTATTTATCCTACCATGTTAAAACTAGGGACGACTTTAGAAGCTTGATATAGTGAGATTTCGAATAATTTTATGAAAGAGAGGAAGAGGGGCGAAGTTTTGAAGCAAAATGACGTAAGCAGACACTGGCCCCAGCTGTCGTCACTCGTCAGCCGTCAAGGAACGGAGGATGGCGAGGCACGCGAGGGGGCCAACCGCACTCGCGCGATGGCACATCAACAGGGGCGTCGACGCCGTTGGCTATTCTGCCTGATTTCTTGTGCAATTGTGCTGGAGATGGTCCAAAGATGGCGATGCTTCATGGATGGTAACCTTACAGTTCAATACAAAAGTCTTAATGAGGCTCTGTATATTATGCATGGTTGATGGTAACGATGCCGCCTGTCCACACAGGCTTCAAGGATGAGATTCATTGCTGGAGCTTGGCCTAAATGATTTAACTTTTTTTTTTCTTTCTCTTCTGAGGGAAAACACTGAGTAGTAATCTTCAGCTGGGTTTGAGCTTGTAAGGCTGTTGTGTTCGCCCGCGATGCAAGGTTCCACAGGGAATGGCTTCGGCCGCGTCCAGGTGATCTCCCGCCGAGTCGTCCGCGGCTCCGCGCTGAGCCGCCGCCGCTGCCAGCTTTTACGCTGGAGGAAATCCACCTGACGCCGTGGGATCGTCTCGCCATGCTCACCCTCAACTACATCCAGGACGGCGTCCTTTTACCCAAGCCCGAGTGCGTGCACAGCCACCAGCCGGCCGTTGTCGTCGATGACCGCCTCGCGTCAGCGTTCGCCCGCGCCCTGGGCCGCTTCTACCCGTTCGCCGGCCGCCTAGTCCTCCTCAGTGAGCGTGGCGCCGCCGACGGCGGCTCCACCTCCACCGCCACCGTGTCGCGCTGTGGTGCACTGGCGAGGGCGCCGAGTTTGTCCACGCGGCGGCACCCGGCGTCACGGCCCGGGCGCCGCTGTGCATTCCGCGCGAGCTGGTGTCGTCGCTGTTCCCGCTCAACGGGCTGCTCTGCGTCGACGCCGCCTCGTCGGAGCCGGACGCGGACGGCGGCTCCCGGCAGGCGGCGCCGCTGCTGGCTGCGCAGGTTACCGAGCTCGCGGACGCCCTGTTCGTCGCCGCAGCATGGTGAAGAGCAAAGAAAGATCGAGAAGAATATGAAACAAGCTCGATGTTGTTGAGACGGAAACATTGACTATTTGGATGAAGAACAATATGATGATCATGATGTTCCGCAAGACTCTTTAGGATGTCATTCCAAATTAAAAGACGTTTTGATATTTCTAGATCCATATACGCAGCAAAAACTATAAATCTATAAATGTCAAAATATTTTATAATTTAGGACGGAAAAAGTACTTTTTTTTAGCTCCTATTCAAATTATATTTGGGCATCTGGCACCGGCACTATGGACCGGCCCAGGCACGGCACGAAGAAGCACGGCCCAGGCACGGTCCAGCCCGGTGGCAGTGCTGTGCCTGGGCCGTAGGTTCGGCTCATAGTGCCGGTATGGACACGACACGAATTTTGGGCCGACACGATGTGGCTCGATAGTTTGTAGCCATTGGATGATTTTAGTGATTTCTAGCCGTTGGATTGGAGTATATAATCACCTCCACAAACCCTAACTCCTAATTTCCTTGTACTCCCCAGTCCCCACGGCCTCCTCCCCAATTTCCTCTTGTCCTCCTCCTTCTCGTAGCCTCCTCCCCATGTCCGATTCCTCTGTCCTGTGCCCAGACTCTCCACCACTGCTGCCCACGGTGCCTCCTCCTCCTGTCCCACGGCGTCACGATGACCTCACCGCGGGGGAGCTGGAGAGTGACGTGGCGACCACGGCATGGCAACGTGACGGCAGCGCTCGGCCAGGGGCGCGTCCGCGCCGAATCTGCATCTATGGTGAGTCTAGGCGCGGGATCTGCAACGGCGGCACGGAGTCGACGCGACGACGACGGCGGCCGGGCGCGGCGTCGAGCCAGGGCCAGCACGGGCACCGTGGGCCGTCGTGCCCCGCGGCATGGCACGGCACGACTCGGAGACCATAGTGCCGTGCCTGGGCCACGACGGCGACACTATCAGGCATGGCACGACTAGCTAGCGTGCCACATAGTGTCGTGCCTAGGTGTGCCATGCCTGACCGTGCCCGTGCCTGTGCCGTGTCGTGCGGCCTGGTTGGCCATGTATAATTCAAACAGGAGCTCTATGTACTCTCTTCTGTCAATGTTATGAAGGTATTGATGGTACTCCTAAGCTTAGCATGGTGTTATAGGTTGGAGAATAGGAGGATTATGGAGATGATGGATAAGACTAATCCCAATTGTTATATGTTAGAGAAGAATAACAATAAGACAACACAAAAAAAGGTGAAGACCAAAGAGAGATCAACAACTGTTTCGATGAAGCGCAATATGAAAATCATGATGTGGGTGAGTGCACTGAGATTCGAGCTATAGGTTTGTTAGAAACGGATGGCAACGGGTGCGGCGATGAGTGGATGGTGAAACTCCTCAAAAAGGGGTGCAAATTTAAGATCTCGTGTTTTATTTTTGCTTCTTTATTTGGCAAGATGTTAGGGAACACTAGGGGCGTGATTGGTTGCTCGAATCGGGCCGTCATATGGTCCATCCCGCGCCCTTTGGTGCATTTCATCTATGTTTTGTTGTCCTACTCGCACTTTTCTCCTGCTTCCTTTCATGCAGATGCCCTCATCCATCCCGGACGGCGCCGTCTTCTCGATCCCCACTTCCCTCTCGGTGCAGGCTCGCTCGGTGCTTGGTGGGAACCTTTTCGGAGAGCGCGGGAGATGAGGTCGTCCTAGCGATAAAGCGCGCGTTGGTCGCTGCTAGTGTTACCGCCCTCACTCTTCGCCTCTCCTTCCGCCATAGCTCTGGTGCGAACTCCCCTCTAGCTCCCCCTCGACCTCGGTAGCCCTACCGAGGCGACCACCACCGGCGAATTTCTCTCGGTCCTTCGGCGCTTTGACGGTATATGCCACCTGCGCTCTTCCTCTCCTCCTTCTTCAGTGTCGATTTTGTTGATTTGTCTGTAGATTTTGCTTGCAATACCAAGAAATTAGGGTTATTAGTTTGACATCCTCAGATCTGTGCGATGCTATACCTGATTTACTTGTTCCTAGCTCAGATCTGTACATGATGCTTCGTATTTGGTGTATACCTCATGTTTTGTGTAGATCTTGTACATGTTGATGCCTATTTTATTGTACACACTGAACAAAGTGCCTAGAGGTTAGTGATGTTGATTATGTAATAGTATACGCTGGAGTACCCTTTGGTGTGGCAGCCGCGTCTTTCATAGTTCATTTTGTCTGTTTTTTTGCTTGCTAAGCAGTACACACCCATGTTGCATGCTCCCTTTCTAATGTTTCCCTCCATCCTGTTGGTAGACATGGCCTTTGAAGCTAGGCACAGGGCTATCGCTGCTGTAGTTGTTGCAGTGGCTGCTTGTTTTTTCATGTGGTTTAGGAGGAGAGTTGAAGATTCGCGCTCAGTCACCTATGGTCCTATGGCTGAGAGGGACAAACAGAGGATGAACAACCTTAGATACATCTATGAATCTGATGATGTGCACTGTGTCAACCTTCTTAGAATGAAGAGGGCCCCTTTTCCAACTTTATGATCTTTTTCGTAGTAGAGAGCTTGTCACTGACAGCATACATGTATCTGTTGAAGAACGAGTAGCCATGTTCTTGCATGTTGTTGGTCACAATGAGAGGTTTAGGGTGGTTAACCTCACCTTCAGGAGGTCCGCAGAAACAATTAGTAGGTTCTTTCAGAAGGTGTTATATGTGGTCATCAAACCATGAGAGACATCCATGCCCAAGCAACAGCTGGGCGGTTGTGATGATCTGATGGCTGGGTTGGACGTCTCTCATGGTTTCATGCATGTCATGATCTTGGTTTTCTACTATCTGTTTGAGGTTTGTTGCTGTCTATGTTTCTTAAGCTTCAAGTTCAAGGTTAAATAAAAAGGCAATTAAATCTGAGGTAAATCAATTGAACTAACCATAATCTTATCAACATCTTATACTTGCTTTTATGTGTTTTTTAAGGGGCACATGGCTTGATATGTTGTGTACCGTGGTAAGGTTCCTAGGGTATATGCAACCTGGGCTAGATGCAATGCCCAGGTAACTGGTTTTAAAAACAACAGCTACAAGAGCTTCCCTACCAAAGAAGAGGCAGAAGCATCATACTTGGAGTTTATGGGTTGTGAAGATGACAAAGTTTTTGTCAAGCCTCCACCAAAGGTGGTTAGGAACACACCGGTGTTATTTGTTGTGGCTGTGGTGCAGTATTTTTTCTTGCTGGTGCTCCTATGGTTCGTTCTTGCTCGTTGCTACAACTGCCTGTGATGCTCAAAATGTGTCGTGCAAACTTGTAATGACAATGACCTTGTGAGGTACTGTGACCCTAATGTTGTTAACTATTATATGCTAGGACTGTTGTATGGTTCAAATTTATCATTAGATGCTCCAAGGTTATTGCCGATGAAAAGGCACAATGAGCTGAGGCAAACAAATCCTCTGTCTTGCTTATTTTTCTGAGAAGTATGGTAACCTCACCAAAACCATACCTTGTGCCCAGACCTGTTGCCGTGCGGCAAACCAAACAGAGCTAGGGGCACAACTTTATACCACTTTAACGCTCCATGCTGGCAACCAAACGAGAAAGAAGTCATCCAGTACGCAAGCCTCAAGTACAACAAAACACAGGAGGATGAACGGTGTCAGCTTGGCTAGGAAGAATTTAGATGGGGCCTTCGTCCCGGATGACCGAGCTCGGAGCAACCAATCACACCCTAGTTGCATGCAAACTGCTGCTCGCCTGCCCTTGAAGTAAAGCTGAACCGTTTTTCCTTTTTTTTTCATGTATTTACAGCAACCGCGAGGACTTGCATCAGCGCTGCCTTGAATGCGCTCTGTGTACTCTCACACGCTTGCTTTCTGATTCTATTACCTCACGTGTATCTGTTGCAATCTTAATTTCCCAGCTGCCATATCAGTTGGGTTTTCCGAACCTGGTCTTTCGGTTGGCTTGATTACACACCCATCTTGATTATATGGCCAAGACTATATGCATAATCTGCCTCTCACTCGGTCTCCTAATTTAACGCATTATTTTAACATGCAAAGATACTGCATCTGTGATATTATTAATTTAATGATTTATTTCCATACAATATATGTATGGATACACATGTTATTCTACACCCTAAGTGTAGAATATATTATTCTACACCAAACTGTTATACTGAATAAAATTTAGGACATTTCAGTAGTCGTGTGTCAGTATTATTCAGTATTTCGTGGTACCTGGTGTAGTATTTACCGATACTGAACGTGGGCAGTAGTATTTAGTATTTGTTCTGGTCAGTTTTGGCTAGTGGTGTATAATATTAGTCTACACCTTGGATTTTTTATAAACTTGGACAATATATTGAGAAAACTCCATGTCACTTTTTTCTTCCACGTTAAAAAAAAACCCCGAGGTATATACATCATAAATATACGTCTTATTTTTTATATTACCTGATATATACCCGTGCGTTACACCGGGATTATAGTTTTTTTTTACTGAACCTCATTAATACTTGGACGTAGACGTGTGAGCTCAAGGATTTCGTATTAGACGTGGACATATGGATCCGGTCTTTGTATCGCAATCAAGTAGGATGCGGACGTGTGAGCTCCGAATGAATGATGATTCATATCGGATGTGAATACATGAGCAAGAGTAAGATTTAGTATCACCGGCTAGATAATTAATTTAGAGTTTTATTTTAAATTGTAGAGATATACGCCAGTCTGGCTCGTAGGAGCCTCGCGGACGTTGCTCGTCACCTGCAAGCGGGCTACTGCTACTATCGGCCACTGCTAGTGGCCTCATGCTGCTCGCAGTCTGCATCTGCATCTGCATGCACGCTGCTCACTCACAGAGTCAATGTCACTCTCTCTCTCTCTTAGGCTGTGTTTAGTTCGTGAAATAAAAAATTTTAGATATCACATAAGATGTTTTGGGATATCGGAAGGAGTTTTCGGATACTAATAAAAAAACTAATTACATAGCTCATCTGAAAACTACGAGACGAATTTATTAAGCCTAATTAATTTATCATTAGCGTATGTTAGTTACTGTAGCACTTATAGCTAATCATAGACTAGTTAGTCTTAAAACATTCGTCTCGCGATTTTCAACCAAACTGTGCAATTAGTTTTTTTTGTCTATATTTAATACTCCATGCATATGCCACAAGATTCGATGTGATAGTTTAGGATGAAAATTTTTGGAACTACACCAGGCCTCTATCTGAATGCACAGGCGTGCTGGCGCTGGGGAATAGCAGCAGACACGGCAGTGCAGGGATTTCTGCGCAGCATTCGAGAAATTATGAATCCTTTCTTCTCTCACTCGAGTACTGTCTCTTTATTACATTGTCGATATGCAGCTACCAGATGCATCCGGTTGAACCGATGCTGGACTCGGCGAATCTACTTGATCAATCTTTTAATCGTTATAAGTTTGAAAACCCAAAACCAAATTGTCCTACTGATTTGACCTTTGCATTATTTAGAATTTAATCAACCTTTCAAGCCCAATATTGACCATGTTTTTATTTTGCTAACATGTCCACAATATTGACCATGGTTTTGCATGAGTATACAACTTGTAAAATCTGAAGTAGCATGGAGTCCGACTTATTAGCCGTAAAAACCATCAGCCGAACCCTTTCACGGGATTCTATATATTAATTTTTTTATTATAGCTGAACTTAATAGGGACTATATGGATTTGTAAGAGACCTTGTTTTATTAATACCAAGTGTTCTACATATCATGGTCCTAGGCGTTAAATCATATAAAATGTGCAACATTTAAATAATCTTTCAGATTTACTAGTTTCCAACTGTGTTATTATCCACATTCTGCAATTGTTTACTCAATTGCCCACGTTCATACTGGAACATAAACACTGAAAAAGGAACCTCCTTAACACGGCAATTATTAAGCATGTTATTGTTTTGCATACAAATATAACTAGTACGTACAGTACACACTATCGTTGATTTATGTGTAAATAACATGACCAGTAATATTGAATTTTAAAAGCTGACCAATAAAAAGTAAACATTGAAACATAGACCAAATAACCAAGAGCCGTAACAAATAATTGTGTGTCAACATGTAAGCTCAAGGTTAGAGGACATTTATGGGTATTAATATGCATGCAGTATTTTCCAAAATTTAAGAATATCGGCACAATATTTTGACCACGAACGAGTACTTTATCATGTTTTTAGCATGTACGAGACTAGTGCTAGATTATTATTACATTACATGGTTCTTAATTAAACACGGTGAGGTAAGAATAGTGGAGCAACGAGATAGCCCAGTCAAATGAGAGTTTTATGGCGTTGTTTCCAAAATAATAAAACTTAGATGAAATAACCACTCTCAATGCAAAGTTTTGTTTTATAGTTTTATAGACATTTAATTTCATAACTAAAAAATAGTTGGTAATTATGTGAAGAGAGTTTCATTTTGAACAAACCACAAGAAGAGGTCAAAATCGCCGTAAAGAAAGCCATCTGACTGCTTCCCTTGATAAACACAACCACCACAACTGCCACCAAGATCCGAAGGGAACCAACAAGTCTGATAGACCAAACACTCACTGGCCCTTCGTCAACATCGGATCAAACGTCAACGCAGTAGAGAGAGGCCGAAGAGACCTTATTCCAGTACGTCATCATCGCCACCAAGATGATGCTAGAAAACAAACCTAGAAGAACAAGGATCAAACAAGAACTAAAAGCTATGGATGGATCGGGTCCCCACTTCTCTGGCCCCAGCGTGGTCGCCAGATGGGAGAGACGAGGGGGACCGAGAGGAT
Source organism: Miscanthus floridulus (assembly GCF_019320115.1). Taxonomy (NCBI): domain Eukaryota; kingdom Viridiplantae; phylum Streptophyta; class Magnoliopsida; order Poales; family Poaceae; genus Miscanthus; species Miscanthus floridulus. Next base: position 28,060,162 of record NC_089585.1, on the reverse strand, counting down.
CGCATGGGGAACAGCGGCGGCGGTTGTTTTCTGGTCTGAGAGAGAGACAACGCAAATCCTGAGATGTAGTTTATACACGTGCTGTTAGTTACATTTTAAATTTAAGAATGCTAAATTAAAATTTTGGCCAAATCCATCTTATAAAGCATCTCCAAGTGACTCTGTAAAATCGATCTTTAAAAACTAGGATTTATATGTAAAATAGATAGCCTTTCAAATTATTGAAGCACCTCTCTTCAGAAGTTCAGCCGCGTTCTATATTTGATTGGATCACGTCAACGGATGATATTTTTTCCGTCAAAATTGGACTTCATGCAGACGGGAATTGCCAGGGCCGAGGCGGATGGCGAGCGGCGCCCCTCGCCAATTCTACCGACCTACAAAACCGGAATTGTGGACTCAGCATTTTGGAAATCGACCTAGCGATACTGTTGGAGGCATTTTTTTTCTCCAAAAACTCAAAATCTGACTGCATGCAGAACTTTGCCGAGCTGGATGGCAGTTAGTATTCAGGTGAGCTTCCGTTTAGTTGCCAAAAAATTTTGCATAGTAACTGTCACATCGAATCTTGCGGCACATGCATGGAGTACTAAATGTAGACGAAAAAAAAACTAATTACACAGTTGGTCGAGAAATCGCGAGACGAAACTTTTGAACCTAATTAGTCCATAATTAGACACTAATTACCAAATACAAACGAAATGCTATAGTGAGCCAAAATCCAAAAAATTTTGGATCTAAACGCACCTTAAGACCTTAGCACGCACTCAATTCGTTTCTGACAGACATGGATGGATCAGGCAGGCTTCTGACGTGCGCCAGCTCCCTGGAGAGGCAAGTCTGGATGGTCCCTGTAGCAAAGCAATGGTCGTTTAAAGTTGTTTTGCATCAAAAGTTCAAAACATCATTCTTCTTCTACCTCTCATAAAAAAAAATTACCATATTAAACTCCTAAAATCACGTATATTTTTCTGACTGCTAATAAAATGAATAACAGAGAACTCATTCTAATTGAATTTGACTGTTTTTGTAAATTATTTGAACTTTAGGGTATCGGTTTAATTCTAAAAGTCAATAGAAATTGGGTTCTATGTTAAAACTACAGAAATGCTATACAACACATTTGTTTTAGCATTAAAAAAACACATGAATTTTTTAACACACAAAACACACGGCGAGTGTGCACTCGACTCTCCAGCGTGCGCCAGCGCAGAACACCAGGGACCACCGTTCGCGACGCGCCATCTAGCTACCCTCTATAGCAGGTGGTCCCTTCTTATCTCTGGCCCCATGGGCACTGAAGGGAGGTGGGCATCTAGAGTGGATGTGTGTTTTCGACTGACTTCTGGACCCTGCCTTTGCCTGGCCCTACACGCAGCGGCTGGCGGTGCGAAAGCATGAATAGATCAACACGCCCTGACGGAGCTGCCAGGTGCTCGATTCATCTTCTGCCTTGGGTCCGGAATCGTCCTACCCGTGGCGTCGAAACACTGCCAGGTCCGGAACCGCTCTGTAATTTGTCCTTGAAAGGATCAAGATGCCCAAGAGGGGGGGTGAATTGGGCTAATTCTAAATTCTCTTGCAATAATCAAATCCTACGGATAGCCCAATTAACCCCTTGTGCCTAGAAAAATGTTTCTATTAAATTAACGCACAAAAGACTTACAACCTATGTTCCAAACTTACTCTAGCATAGCAATTCTATGAATGTAAATATAAGTATTTAATTGCTCAAAGTAAATACTTAAAGTAAATGCTCAAAGTAAATGGAGAGAGGAACGCGGCGATGTTTTGCCGAGGTATCGGAGAGTCGTCACTCTCCACTAGTCCTCGTTGGAGCACCCGCGCAAGGGTGTAGCTCCCCCTTGATCCGCGCAAGAATCAAGTGCTCTCTACGGGTTGATTATTCGACACTCCGTCGCAGCGAATCACCCAAAGCCACTCACAACTTGAGTTGGGTCACCCATAAACTCCGCCGGGTGATCACCAAGCTCCCAATCACCACCAAGCCATCTAAGTGATGGCGATCACCAAGAGTAACAAGCACGAACTCTCACTTGACCACGCGAAACCTAATGAGAAGATGAATGCACACTTGTCTACTCTTGATTCACTAATGAGGTTTCACTCTTGGATTCTCAAATCACAAACACCTCACTAGGACCTTGCTCTTCTTGGCACTCACAAATATGTTTCTCAGCTGATGGAATGAGCAAAAGTGACTCCACACACGAGTGGAGTTTCTATTTATAAGGAAGCCTGAAAAACGAACCGTTATGAGCTTCTGCGGGGTGACCAGACGCTCCGATCGTGTTGACCGGACGCTCTGGTCAGTTCAACCCGCGAACCAGTAGTAATGAGTTGATCGGACGCTGGCAGGGTCCGGTCAGCACTGATCGGACGCGTCCGATCGCATAAAACCCTTACTGAAACCTTACTAGACTCGACCGGACGCTAGACCCTCAGGGTCCGGTCAGCACTGACCGGACGCGTCCGGTCACACTTTCTCAAGTCTGGACCCTTACTGGAGTTGACCGGACGCTGGCCCTCAGCGTCCGGTCACATTGACCTTCCAGCGTCCGGTCACACCAGACTTGTTCTCCTCGGTCAAATGAATTGACCGGACCCTGCGGCCAGCGTCCGGTCGCACTGGAGCCAGCGTCCAGTCAGTATTTGACCCTCCATTCACTTCCAACTCTCGAACATATGTGAATAAAGTTTGCTCCAAAGGATCTTAGGCATTCATAGGAGCTACCTAGAGCTAGTTTTAACAAGTGTGCACCACACCTAACTCACTAGACTCAACTAGGTCAAGCTACCCGTCCATACCCCCCTTAATAGTACGGCCAAAAGGAAAAACAAAGTCCTAAACTACTCTAAGTGTCTTTCTAACTCCAATCGACACTTAGAACTAGTCATCCTTAACCTTGTCGTCCATCCTTTTAAAACTGAAACGATTTCCATTGTAGGGGCATGACAACTTTGATTGCCCAATTAATCTCTATTACCATGACCTAACTTAATTGCATCTGCAAAACACACGTTAGTTATAGTAATCTTGTATTATCATTAATCACCGAAACCCAACTAAGGGCCTAGATGCTTTCAATATCCCCCTTTTTGGTGATTGATGACAATACTACCTCGAGTATGTGAAAGAGTGAGGTTTTTGATGGTCTTGGTTCATATAAGCTTTTGTCGATAAGAACAAAATTGTTAGTCAAGCTTATATGACCCAAGCCAACTTAATGTACTCAAAGGATGTGAATTAAGCATGAGTACGACTAACAAAGTTCATTTGCATCAGAGTATAAATGCGGAAGCAAAGGCAAATGAGCATGACACAAGTGATATGACATTTAAATAATGCAAAGTAGAAAGCACACATGTCATAAATCACAATCACATAGATAGCACTATCACATAAATATAATAGTATGCATGAAAGTAAACACAACATGAATGCATAAGTAATAGTGTATCACACAAATAGAACTCCAAATGTATATAATAAGCTAATACTAGATAACTAGCTCCCCATGAGACTACATACTCGAACCCTCTCCCCCTTTGGCGTCAAACACCAAAACCTAGGGGTCGGTCGGCGGGGCTGCAGCGGACGAGCCGAGCGCTGAAGAACGTGGGGCAAGCTAGAACTGGGCACCATTATCATCTGACCCTAAGCTCTGAACTGACTGGCCCTCTATGGCAGGAAGTGTCGCTAAAGTGGTCTGGGTCTGAGCTAGGGCTGGTGCTGCCTGTGAAGCTGCTAGTAAGTCTGTCGTAGGATCTAACGATGCGACAGACAAGGGGAGCCTCTAAGTAGTCACTGTGACTAGAGCTGCTGTAGACGGACTGGCGGTATGCATATGAGGTGGAGTAGGCATGCCGATCAACTCACTGAAGGATGCTCCAAGACTCCTGGAGACTGACATGTCAGGCACAAATAGCGAGGAAGACTGCTCTTGTGTGAAACCCGTTTGAAGTGGAGTGAACTACGGGGCTACCACGGGTGAGGCTAACCACTAGGACACCTGTACAAGAGGTGAAGCAAACTGAGTTGGAGGCTGTCCCTGACTCTGGAGCCCACTGGGCTATACCGCTGGAGTCGTCGAAGTGGTGGCAAGCGGAGCAAGCTAGGGCGAAGACTATGGCTGTGGGGCCCCAAGAGCTGTCACTACATGCTGCATGAAACCCATAAGCTGCTGCTGTAAGAGTATCTGCTACTGATGCATCTGCTGCTGCTGCATGGCCTGCTGCTGCCTCTGGAACTCGTCCTATCGAGTCTGAAACTGGGCAAAAGTAGCAGTTGTCTCTTGTGCCTATCTATTCTATGTCTACTGCATCCGCTCAAGAATAGCAATAAGAGCGGGGTCTGTCTACGGAGCAGGTGGAGCAGAACTAGAGCTACCAGCCTCTGTATCGTGTCTGCGTGGAGGCATCTGAGGAATAGGCTAGTAGTCGTCGTCAGAGCTGTCACTATACTCGCTCACATCCTGATGTGCCTCTAGCTCCTCCTCAGTGGCTGCAATCCCTCTAATAATCTCATCCTGCTGAGCTGTGGACTTTGGTACGTCGGGATGATGGCTAGGCTGTCTGGGTGCCTAAGGAGTGCTGTGCCTGATCCTCTATAACAGGTTGTAAGTTGGGAACTCTGTGGTGGCACCTGTATACTCATCCATCATACCTAGGGGCTTATCAAGCACTACTCTACGGATGAGAAATGTGATCCAGTGAGCATAGGGAAGCTGCCTGCGACCCTTAAATCCCTCAGCTATTGTATCCTCCATCTCTGAAAGAAGGAGATCCCAGATATCAAATACTATCTACTGCATCAGGACATTGAGAAGCCAGAGCTGTAAGCGAGTCAGGCCCTCCCTATATCCCAACCTGGGAAATAGTGTCCTCCTGATAATGACCTCTAGCACTCTCGCTGTAGGAGTCAAGTCACTAGGGTTTCTGCTCGACCCCTCACCAAAGGGCGCCTTGAAGCAATGTCGCACTAAATCTGTAGGGGGCACCAACCCTCCATGAGGATGCTTGGGAGGCTCCTGCTATCCATAACACACCTCATGCATTTTGACAGGCTGCTCCTGTAGCCTCAGTATCTCTCTAGCCCTGCCACTCGTCACTCTATAGTCTTTGCCTCTAAAAGCAAAGTGAATAAATCTATGATGTGGATCGATGAAGAGTGAAGCATAAAACTGCTAGACCCAAGATGGTACATATATCCCTATCCATCCAATCAAATCTGTCAATCCTGGCAAATATGATAAGTAAGGCCGAATGTGCTCTCCGGTGGCTGCCATAATAGACTCTATCCGACAGACTCTCTGAGATCTAAACACTGCCCCACTGTTGAGATAAGCATTATAGAAATCTTCCTGTAGTGGCGTGTAGAAACCCTCAGCTGCTCTCTCATCCCTTCTTGGAGGAAACCAAACCTCAAACTCTACAAATCACAGCTGCTGAACCTGTCTGGCTGTGGCGGCCCTCAAGTCGAGGTGAACCACTGGAGGTGGACCCTGTGGTCTAGGTGGTGGACGTGATCCCCTCCGCTGTGTCGGCAGCCTCGGCGAGACTGGTACACGAGTCTGTCCAGAGCGGTGAAGCTAGGGTGCCAGCTCTGTCTCCTCGGCCTCCTGGGTCTGCTATGCCTGCTCGCCCTCCTGAGTCTGCTAAACTGACTCCTGCTCTGCTGACTGACCCTCCTCAATGGCAACCCATCGGCCTACAAACGTGGCAGTCCCAGCTGGACTACCATGACGACACTCAACCTCCTCAATCGCAGCTCTGACTGCTGGTGAAACCGGCTGATCTGCAATGACAACTCCACTGTAGGCACCGCCTCTCTCGACACCCTCTGCGGCCTCTACAACAGCTGCTACTCTCGCTGTCTCTGCGTCGGGGTACTTGCGCTTCTTGGATGTCACCTGCTTGGTTGACTTACCCTTCGATCCGGCTGGCTGGCAAGGCAGGGGCCTCTGATCATCATCACCTGGGCCACCACCAACGTTCTTGGTACGAACCATCTGAACTAACAAAATGATGAACTGACGCTGATGAAGATCAATAGACAAACTAAACCTCTCGAGGCTTGGCCTCGATCCTTACTCGTGAGCTTGGCTCCGAGTTGACTACCAACTGCCACAAGAACCACAACGGCACCGACACGCTGCACGATAGAATAGATGAATATACAAATACAATATATCTAATAGATGCGAAACCCTAATAGAGAAAGCAATGTAGATGCGAACTTGAATCGAATAGCTTTCTACCTGACGAACAGCGATCCGAGAAAAGATGAGATGTCACGCGGGGGATCGTCGGAACCGGCTAGGGTTAGGTCAAAAGCCCTGAATGTAATGGGGAATCAGTGCACTGCAATTTGATCTAGGTCACAATTGAACAGATCAAGATTGAAAATGCCTGGCCTTACCAATCAAGGAGTTAGGGTAAGGGTTGGATCAAAAGGTCTTGAGAACCCCTCGGTCTTGATTCCGGCGTCGCAGACACGTGAGAGGCGGGTGGTGAGGCTCGACAGAGGGCTCTTAGGCGGCGTGGTGGCGAGAGGACTGGGTGAGCGTAGGCAAGAGAGGCGCAGTGGCTTGCGTGACCGGCGCAAGGAGCTCGGCTGCGGGGCTGCGACGGCATGGTGAGCTTAGGCGCGAGGTGGCTGGCGCGGGGTTGCGGTGGCGCGGCGAGGCAGGAGCACGGCGGTGCACGGCTGGCGAGCTATGGAGGCGCTGGAGGCGGTGGCAAGGGCTAGGGCTAGGTCACGGGGAATCAAAAAACGAAGGTACGGCCGAAATAAATAGATCCCTCGACGCGACAGAGAAGGAAACGGAGAAAAGAGTCTTGAAGCCGCGTGAGATCCACTGACCAGACGCTTCGGTGGTAGCGACCGGACGCTACCACCCAGCGTCCGGTCAATTCCAGAGAGGTCCAATTCCTCTGGAATCGGGACCAAACGCGTTCGGTGATCCATGACCGGACGCAGGAAGAGTCCGATCAGTACTGCCTTTCCTTCCTTCGATCGACCGGACGCTGAAGGTCCTCCTGACCGGACGCACAGACGCAGCGTCCAGTCACTCCTTTGGCAACAGTTCACCTCCTGTGAACTGATCGAACGCTGGACAGCAGCGTCCGGTGCAGCGTCCGGTGCACTTTTTCCAGCAAGACTTCAAACTTCCTTCGCACTGCCTGTTCCCAATCAAGTCCCAACTTGAATAAGATCCAAATAAACACCAATTGGGACTGATGTGAGTGACCTCTCTCAAACCCTCATATTTTTCAAAATATTTTGCCTTAGGCTATAATTCTTTTTAAGAAAATAGGCAACAAGAGGGCAAATGGAATAAAACGATAAAACAACATTCATGCATATGCAATACTTGTAAGTAAATCTAGTTGCTTGTCAAATTTGATTCAAGGTTAAGCTTCTTCACACGCTTTTCGGCGGTTATCTCAACCATGTTAGACAAACCCTATATGCATTGCCACAAATTAAGCATGTTGTATATTACAATGAATGCAAGGGACAATATGAGCTCAATTTTTAGTGAAGTTACTAAAATCAAGTACATTGAGCTCATTCCGCAATCTACAAAATGTAGCCTCATCTAGCGGTTTAGTGAAGATATCCGCTAATTGATCTTTGGATCTTACACCTTCTAGTGATATATCATTTTTAGCTACATGATCTCTTAGAAAGTGATGGCGGATATCTATATATTTGGTGCGAGAGTGTTGAATCGGATTATTTGCAAGTTTTACCGTACTTTTATTATCGCATAAAAGAGGGTACTTTCTCTATAACTACTCCATAGTCTAGCAAAGTTTGTTTCATATATAATATTTGTGCACAATAAGCACCCGCGGCAATGTATTCCGCTTCAGTGGTGGACAAAGCCACACTATTTTGTTTCTTGGAGGACCAAGACATAAGTGATCTACCAAGCAAATGGCACCCTCCGGATGTGCTCTTTCTATCAACTTTGCATCCGGCGTAATCCGAATCGGAATAGCCAATTAATTCAAATAAAGCTCCTTTGGGATACCAAAGGCCAATGCTTGGTGTGTGCTTAAGATACCTAAGGATTCTTTTTACGGTAATTAAATGTGTTTCCTTAGGACTAGCTTGAAATCTAGCACACATACACACACTAAACATAATGTCGGGCCTAGATGTGGTTAAATATAACAAGCTACCAATCATAGAACGATAGAGAGTTTGATCAACCGGGTTACCTCCCTCATCTAGGTCGAGATGTCCATTTGTAGGCATTGGTGTCTTGATTGGCTTACATTCATCCATCTTAAATCTCTTGAGAAGATCTTTTGTGTATTTCTCTTGAGAGATGAAGATGCCTTCTTTCATTTGCTTGACTTGAAAACCAAGAAAGAATGTAAGCTCACCAATCATTGACATCTCGAACTCCTTCGACATCAATTCACCAAATTCTTTGCATGAGTCTTCATTTGATGATCCAAAGATGATATCATCAACATATACTTGACAAATGAAGATATGCTCATCAATCTTCTTGGTGAATAGTGTGGTGTCGATCTTCCCAATGGTGAAGCCCTTCTCAATGCGAAAGTCCCAAAGGCGCTCATACCAAGCTCTTGGGGCTTGCTTAAGCCCATATAGTGCCTTGGACAACCTACAAACATGATTATGATATCTAGGGTCTTCAAACCCGGGAGGTTGATCAACATAGACTAGTTCATTAATAAAGCCATTTAAAATGCACTTTTCACATCCATTTGATATAATTTCATTTCATGATGTGATGCATATGCAAAAAGGATACGGATGGCTTCTAATCTTGCAACCAGTGCAAAGGTCTCTCCAAAATCCAAACCTTCAACTTGAGAGAACCCCTTTGCAACTAGTCTTGCCTTGTTCCTCACAACAACACCTTGATCATCTTGTTTGTTGCGGAACACCCACTTCATTCCAATGACTCTTGCACCTTTTGGTCACTCTTCAAGAGTCTAAACTTTATTGCAAGTGAAGTTGTTCAACTCTTCATACATGGCATTAATCTAATCCAGATCTTTAAGAGCTTCTTCTACCTTGGTAGGCTCATAGCAAGAGACAAAAGAGTGATGAGCAACAAATGAAGTAAGTTTTTGAGATCGAGTCATTACACCCTTTGATGGACTCCCTATGATGAGATCTTGTGGATGATCTAGTAGGAGAGGTGTATTTCTTCTATTGACCACTTGAGGGGGAGGTTGTGTAGCATCAACATCTTGTGCTTGTACCACCATTTGCTTATGGGAGATATGAGTATCTTTATTTGATGAAGAAGGTTGGTTAATGACTTGTACATCATCTTTTGGCTTGATGTCTCCCACCGAAATATTCTTCATAGCCTCCCTCAATGGTTCATCACCTACATCATCAAGATTCTCATGTGCTCCTTGGGAGCCGTTAGATTCATCAAATTCCACATCATATGTTTCTTCAACCAAGCCGATGGCATGATTAAATACTCTATATGCTTTGGACTTCAATGAGTAACCAACAAGAAAACCTATATCACAATGTCTTTGAAACTTCCCTAGATGTTGCCGCTTCTTGTAGATGTAGCACTTGCAACCAAACACCCTAAAGAAGGAGACGTCCGGCTTCTTTCCATTGAGCAACTCATACGGTGTCTTAACAAGGAACTTTTGAAGAAATAGACGGTTGAATGCATAACATGCGGTGTTGATTACTTCCGCCCATAGAGCTTCGGGGGTATTATACTCATCTAGCATTGTCCTTGCAAGAGTGATCAAAGTCCAGTTCTTCCTCTCAACTACACCATTTTATTGAGGAGTATAGGTTGCAGAGACTTCATGTTTGATTCCAACTTCATCACAATAAGCTTCTATGTTTGTGTTGTCAAACTCTTTGCCATTGTCACTTCTTATCTTCTTGAGCTTCACTTCAAATTCATTTTGAGCTCTCTTGGCAAACTTCTTGAAACAAGATGCAACTTCGAATTTGTCATGAAGGAAGAACACCCATGTATACCTTGAATAGTCATCCACAATCACAAGATAATAGAGATTTCCTCCCAAACTCTTGTATATTGTTGGTCCAAATAAATCTATGTGTAGGAGTTCTAGCACTCTTGTGGTTGACATAAAAGCTTTGGTTGGATGAGTGTTTGCAACTTGCTTGCTGGCTTGACATGCACTATAAAGCTTGTCCTTCTCAAACTTCACATCCTTCAACCCTCTCACCAAATCATTTTTCATAAGCTTCTTGAGTGAGCTCATCCCAACATGAGCAAGTCTTCTATGCCATAGCCACCCAAGTGTGGTTTTGGTGAATAGGTAAGTCTTCAAGTTTGCATCTTCAGAGGTGAAGTCAACTAGATATAAGTTGTTGTATCTAAATCCATTGAATATCACTTGATTGTCATCTACCTTGGATACAACAACCTCCTTCTCGGTGAATAAGCATTGAAAACCAAGATCACACAATTGCCCAACGGATAGCAAGTTGAAGCTCAATGAAGCAACATAAAAGCACATTGGAGATGGAATGATCATTTGATATTGCCACTTTGCCTAATCCTTTAACCTTGCCCTTTGAATTATCTCCAAATGTTATTTTCTCTTGTCCATCTACCTCTTCATCTAGTGAGGTGAACATACGAGGATCACCGGTTATATGTTGAGTGCAACCACTATCAATAACCCAATGACTTCCACCGGTCTTGTAGTTCACCTACACACATGAGATTCAAACTTTAAGAATCCAAACTTGTTAAGGGCCCTTCATCTTCTCAACAAGTGACTTAGCCACCCAAATCTTCTTAGGCCTACTCTTGTTGGGGGGTCCTAAGAACATGATTTTCATCTTTCCACTAGAATCTTTTCTAAGCATGTAGTGAGCATTGAAAGCAAAAGGTCTAGCATGTTTGGGCAAGAGTTGTGGTGGTGGAGTTTGACACTCATGAGCAAAGTGGCCTTCTTGTTCACACTCAAAACATCTCTTTGGCTTTGGCTTTGGCTTTGGCTTTGATTGTTGGTGTTGAGCTTGAGCCTTCTTCTTCTCTACACTTGCCATATATCCAATGCCACTTCTATTCATCTTCATGACGGTATTCATGAGTAGCTCACTTTAGAGATGCTTGCCTCTAGCAAACTTGTTCAATCCCACCTTGAGATGCTCTTTCTCCATCTTGAGCTTCTTGTTCTCTTCCTTGAGAATATCATTGTTCTTTTCTTTCTTGAGTTTCTTGTTTTCTTCTTTGAGCTTCTCATTCTCAAGGATGAACTCTTTGTCATGATCAAGAGTTTCTAGCACAATGGTGTTGTGACTTTTCATCTCTTCAAGATCTTTCATGAGCTTCTCATTGTCACTCTTGAGCTTGACATACTCATCATAGTCATTGCACTCAACCACTTGCTTGCCTTTGCTACTAGATCCATGCTCAATGCTCTCACCAATTAAATCATCACATGAGGTAGCTATATCAATCTTAACAACATGGTTAGTAGCATCATGTGGCTCATTTGGTAAGAATTCTTGTGCAATAACAAGGGTATCATAATTGATCTTTAGAGTTGTATATTCATCTTTTAGCTTGTTGTGACTAGTGATAAGCTCATTGTGCACCCACTCAAGTTTATCATGTTTATCTTTAAGCTCTTTCTTAGAAGATTTGAGCTCCTTGAGTTTGGATGATATAGAATTATTTATTTCTTTGAGTTCATCATTAGCCTTTTCTAATGTATCACACTTAGCTAAAAGTGAATCATTTTTAGCATCAAGTTTTTTATTTGTAGCTCTACTCTTTCTAATGATCTTAGTGTATTTTCTTAATATTTTGACAAGATCATCATATGTAGGTGAGTCATCATCGCTATCGCTATCATCATCACTAGCTTGCTCATCATCACTACTATCATCACTCTTAGTTATCTTGCGTTCACCCTTGGCCATGAGGCATAGGTGTGTAGAGGATGATGGCGATGGTGGCGGTGAGGATGCACGATCAATAGCAATGGCAGCCACCTTCTCATTGTCACTCTCATCATCGGATGATCCACTTGATGAGTCAATGTCCGTGAGTCAATCACCGACAATGTAGGCCTTGCCACTCTTCTTCTTTTGTAGAAGTCCCTCTTTTTGCCATCTCTCTTCTTGTATGGCTTGTTCTTTTTCTTTTCATCTTCATCGCTTGAATCATCTTTCTTACCCTTGTTTTCGAACTTGTTTTTCTTGGGCTTTGTGCATTGATGAGCTAGGTGGCCAAGTTTGTCACAATTGTAGCAATTCATCTCGGAGATTGGCTTTCTTCTTGAGCTAGTAAAGAACTTTTTCTTCTTACCGTCAAACTTGATGCCACTCTTGTTTAGCCTTTTTAGCATCTTGGTGGTCTTCTTCACCATGAGAGCAAGGCTTTCTTCATCATCTTCATCACTTGAGCTCTCATACTCAAGTCTTGCTTTGCCCTTATCTTGGCTAGCTTTGAATGCTAAGTCCTTCTCTTTCTTCTTTGTAGAGGATGAGCCATCTTGTGGCGTGATGTGCACGTACATCTCATGAGCATTGATCTTTCCCAAGATTTGTGTCGGTGTTGCGGCGGAAAGATCACCTTGATGTAGCACGGTCACAATGTGTCCATATTTGTTAATGGAGAGGACACTCAAGATTTTTCTCACAACGTCGGATGGTGACATTTGAGTAAGTCCAAGCCCATTGACTTCCTCTATAAGAACATTTAAACGAGAATATATCTCATTAGCACTTTCTTTGGAAAACATCTCAAAAGAATTTAGCTTTTTAATTACAAGATGGTAGCATTCCTCACGCTCACTCTTGGTTCCCTCATAGAGCGCACAAACGTCCGACCATAGTGCATGGGCGTCTTTGTGGTTCCTTATACGATTGAACACATCTTTGCAAAGGCCTCTAAAGATAGTGTTGCAAGCCTTTGCATTCCATTTTTCATAGTTCACTTCATCGCCATGAAGTTGTGTGGCATTCTTAGGTGTTGAGAACCCTTGAGAGGCGGCTCTAAGTATTCCAACGTTTAGAGCTTCTAGGTATGTCTCCATGCGAATTTTCCAATATGGAAAATCATCTCCCTCAAAGATAGGAGAAGGTTCATCCCCGTGAGACATCTTGCTCTAAGCGATTAAGCTTAAAAACGTGAGCACGAGGCTCTGATACCAATTGAAAGGATCAAGATGCCCAAGAGGGGGGGTGAATTGGGCTAATTCTAAATTCTCTTGCAATAATCAAATCCTACGGATAGCCTAATTAATCCCTTGTGCCTAGAAAAGTGTTTCTATCAAATTAACGCATAAAAGACTTGCAACCTATGTTCCAAACTTACTCTAGCATAGCAATTCTATGAATGTAAATATAAGTATTTCATTGCTCAAAGTAAATACTTAAAGTAAATGCTCAAAGTAAATGGAGAGAGGAACGCGACGATGTTTTGCCGAGGTATCGGAGAGTCGCCACTCTCCACTAGTCCTCGTTGGAGCACCCGCGCAAGGGTGTAACTCCCCCTTGATCCGCGTAAGGATCAAGTGCTCTCTACGAGTTGATTCTTCGACACTCCATCGTGGCGAATCACCCAAAGCCACTCACAACTTGAGTTGGGTCACCCACAAACTCCGTCGGGTGATCATCAAGCTCCCAATCACCACTAAGCCGTCTAGGTGATGACGATCACCAAGAGTAACAAGCATGAACTCTCACTTGACCACGCGAAGCCTAATGAGAAGATAGATGCACAATTGTCTACTCTTGATTCACTAATGAGGTTTCACTCTTGGATTCTCAAATCATAAACACCTCACTAGGACCTTGCTCTTCTTGGCACTCACAAACGTGTTTCTCAGCTGATGGAATGAGCAAAAGTGACTCCATACACGAGTGGAGCTTCTATTTATAAGGTAGCTTGAAAAACGAACCGTTATGAGCTTCTGCGGGATGACCGAACGCTCCGATCGTATTGACCGGACGCTCTGGTCAGCTCAACCCGCAACCAGTAGTAATGAGTTGATCGGACGCTGGCAGGGTCCGGTCAGCACTGACCGGACGCGTCCGATCGCATAAAACCCTTACTGGAACCTTACTAGACTCGATCGGACACTAGACCCTCAGGGTCCGGTCAGCACTGACCGGACGCGTCCGGTCACATTTTCTCAAGTCTGGACCCTTACTGGAGTCCGGTCACACTTTCTCAAGTCTGGACCCTTACTGGAGTCGATCGGACGCTGGCCCTCAGCGTCCGGTCACATTGACCTTCCAGCGTCCGATCACACCAGACTTGTTCTCCTCGGTCAAATGAATTGACCAGACCCTGCGGCCAGCGTCCGGTCGCACCAGAGCCAGCGTCTGGTCAGTATTTAACCCTCCATTCACTTCAAACTCTCGAACATATGTGAATGAAGTTTGCTCCAAAGGATCTTAGGCATTCATAGGAGCTACCTAGAGCTAGTTTTAACAAGTATGCACCATACCTAACTCACTAGACTCAACTAGGTCAAGCTACCCGTCCATACCCCCCTTAATAGTACGGCCAAAAGGAAAAACAAAGTCCTAAACTACTCTAAGTGTCTTTCCAACTCCAATCGACACTTAGAACTAGTCATCCTTAACCTTGTTGTCCATCCTTTGAAAACCGAAACGATTTCCATCGTAGGGGCATGACAACTTTGATTGTCCAATTAATCTCCATTACCATGACCTAACTTAATTGTATCTGCAAAACACACGTTAGTCATAGTAATCTTGTATTGTCATTAATCACCGAAACCCAACTAGGGGCCTAGATGCTTTCAGTCCTACCATACAAAAAAATTGTTTTATATGATATGTGATCTATGATCCGTGGATCTGTGATTTTATAATTATTTGAAGGTAGAAGAAGGCTAGAGGTAGAAGAAAAGTGAAGGCTGTTGAATCTCAATCCTAAGATGCAAAAAAATTCATGTGTGTTAAAATTACATAAAACACATGATTGTGCAGTAAACAGACTCTAAAACTAATAAGAAAATTTGATTTAAAATGGGTTCTATGTTATTTATCCTATCATGTTAAAAATAGGGATGACTTTAGAAGCCTGATATAGTGATATTTCGAATAATTTATGAAAGAGAGAAAAAAGGGAAGTTTTCAAGCAAAATGGCGTAAGCAAGGAACGGAGGATGGCGAGGCACGCGGGGCGGCCAAATTTCGCTGCCCCGCACCCGCGCGATGGCTATTGGCACATCAACAGGGGGCGTCGACGCCGTTGGCTATTCTGCTCGATTCCTTTTCCAAATTGCGATGGCGAGCCAGACACCGTCTGTGCTGGAGATGCTCCTATCCTTGGAGGGAGGCACAACAAAGACGGCGACGCTGCACGGCGCTCGGTTCCGTTCGCGTGTCCTTAAACTCGGTTTGATCCGTTTCTTTTTTCATCTAAAACAGTGTTTTTCTTTCACAAATTTCTCCAGATTTTTCTAAATTGCTCCTAGCTAACGGGACCACTGTTTACGCACGCCAGTTCACAGTGGTGCCTGATACTGCTTACGCATCGGCATTGCCACAACAGGTTACTCTTCAAAACTTGAGTCTATCTACTGCAAGTACACCAGAACAACACAGGACTACAATAACATCAGGCCTACGAAGACAAGAGGCACACCCCAACACAAACACCCATCGGCCATCAACCATGGCCAACAGTGCCTGCCAACCTTAAATTCTAGTCATGCAGGAATTGACATTCAGTCAATATTACAGAACCAGGCGAACAGGACCATTCTACCTTCATCAAATCCATATAAGGCCTCGTTTAGATGCCACCAAAATTCCAAGTTTTTTCACTCTCTCTCCATCACATCAATTTTTAGCCGCTTGCATGGAGTATTAAATGTAGGTAAAAAAAATAACTAATTACACAGTTTAGTTGGAAATCACGAGATGAATCTTTTGAGCCTAGTTGGTCCACGATTGGACAATATTTGTCAAATAAGACGAAAGTGGTACTATTTATCGGGTTGAAATTTTTTCAGTACCTAAACGAGGCCTAAGTAAATAACAACAGGGCGGTGTTTGGCACACAACAGCAGCAACTAAGGCTACAGCGGCAAAATCACCTCATGCAAGGTATGATCCTACTACCTGCAGAGAATGAAACACTTGAACGACACCAGCGGCAACAAAGGAGGCCACTTAAGGCAACGATGCTTCCATACACCATTACTCTACCTGCACTCTTGACAGGCCCTGTATGCTATGTGGATGCAGCCATTGTTAGGTTGATCTCCACCAATTTGGCACAACGGCCAATTGGGTCCTTGACTCACGTCCTGATCGGGGGCGCCCAGCCGCTCTCCTGGCTGGTGGGCCCCCATCGCGCAGCGCTATGTAAAGGAGGTGGGAGCTGGGGCTCGAGTCACGAGGTTCACTACAGCCGTCAGTTCCCCACCGAGTCTAACCCTAGTCCGATCTAGAAGGAGCGCTGTGAACGACGGGAAGCTCCACCGGCCTTCACCGTCGTCACTGGACCGCGCCTGCACGGCTTCCCCTACTCCGACACCAGTGGCCACATCGCTGCGGCGCCATGGCCGTGACTGCGCTTGACGACCCAAGTCTTCTATCTAAGCTAAGTATTACCCACTGATCTACGCGTAGAAGTACTTTCTGATCTATCAGCCATTGCTCCAGACGACATACAGCAACAACCCAGACCTGCTGTTCTGGGAGTCTTCATCATCAACAAACAGTAGCGGCAGCTCTTGCTCTGGCGGCACAATTTACTGCCTCCATGAATCTACATCGTCCAAAATATCAATCAGATAACCAAGCTCTGGTGGCTTTCTTCAATGGCACAGACTTCTCTTCACCACCCGACTGGAGAGTCAAGACATTCACCCACCATTTCATCAAATGTAATGAAGGGCAACAACACAAGATTGGGAGGGAACTAAACAAAACCGCTCATCTCCTTGCAGGGCAGGCATATGTATCAATATCCTCCAGCCTTTCAATTGTAGGTCTGAATGTAAATTGCTCTAATAGGGAGCATGAAACAGTGTGTCCAATCAGGGATGCACTCAATGCTGTATACGCTGCTGCTAATAAAGGTTGTTTGTTGTTAAAAAAACGGATGAACCCAGCAGCCTTGCAGCCGGGCCAGGGACATGCGACAGTATAGTTGATGTGTTAGAGAAAAAGGAAAAGAAAAACAGTATAAAAACCTCTGCATTGAGGATGCACACAGCCAAAAAAAAAACATATCCAGCAGTTTTGTGGTGAACATGTTTCGATTCACTATTCACAGTAACTATGGTAGACATAACCAAGTGCCATAGGAAAACATTCGCGTCGTGCGGAATATCATACTAAGAGAAACAGCAGGGGACAAACACACTACATTGTTGTATCGCAGGGTAACATAAAGTTTTGCACCATGCAAATTTAAGGAACATGACATCACAACATAAATGCATGAAAAATTAATAGATAAATGCACCATATAAACACTCCACAGGAATCTAGTAAGATATGAAGCAACAGTTAAGCTTAGATTTATCCAAATATCCATTACTCCCACAAACATCCGGACACAAATTTTGCAGAACTGAAAGTAGTTTCCGAAAAACAGGCCACACGGCCCGTTCGCTGGTCTGAAACTTGACTGAAACTGGCTAAAAAACACTGTTCCGGCTGAATTGTTGTGAGAGAAAAACACTATTCCGGCTGAAAAAAGAAGCCGAACAAGTCGAATATGGGGTAAGCCGAACATGGCTTGCTAGAGAAATAAGAAGAAACTGCAGATAACAGTAGGCATTTGCAAGAGAAACAGTGCTGTTAATTAATTTCAACACCTACATCGATCATACTAGCAGAAACCTTCCCGGTCTTCATTGGCTTAGCTTGCATGTTGTTGGTTGCAGACTCAGAGAGTCAAGGAATGTTGAAGCACAGAGGCACCACTGTTGAATTCAGCATTAAAGGTCAGAAGATCAAAAGGGTCCCTACATGAAAAATTAGATGCTATTTGGGAAGCCCAAGGTGGGGATGTCCCAAAAGAGGATGGACTCTTGAAGACAATCAGTTTACAGTCTTTACTGGCCCATATTGCAGAAGTCAGAGGCTTCAGCTTGGCATTGACACCATCTGCTGAAGAGAAACATTTAGACGCCACCATGACCACCATCTTCTCCAGGACCTGCGCTCTCTCTGCAATGAACTTGAGGAACGCTAGCTCACTTCTCTTGCCCCGAAACTCTTGGAAGATAAATTTCTTCACATGCCTCTGGACGCAATCAATATAGCCAGCCTCATGCCAGAACTTGGGATCAACCTTGCCACTGGGGGCATCATTCCGTGACTGCAATCAAATCAAATCAAAGCATACATAGTTCAGAGCGCTATTGTTCTGAGTATACAACAAGAACCCATTGAAAGAGGCTAGCAACCATTGAAAGAGGCTAGCAAGTAGCAAGTTAGTGTTGGTGCCATTGATGCTAAATCCGAAATGAAACGAGATGGGGCTGGCAAGTCTTACAAAGACATGGAGCGTCTCAACGTTGGGAAAGCATTTCAGGAAGCAAGGCACCATTTTGACTTTATTGCGGACTTCAAATCCCACCTCAAAAGCCAAGATCTTGATGCTTGGAACCATGGTGTTTGGGCTCATTTTAGCACCCACCTGCGATGCAAAATGTGCAAACAAAACGCACCAAAGCAGAAATTTAGATCACAACACATATTGGCACACTCTGTTGACACAAATATACAAGCTAAAGCAGAAATTAGGACCTTGAGGATGGTGTTGCCAGTCTCCAGTTCGAGTCCCGGCTGCCAATATCCCAGCACGAGCAGGTTGGGTGCATGGCCAATCTTGATCCTTGAGCATCTGTCCCGCGCGGAAGGTGATAACATCGACACAAAGAGCCTCTCCAGACGAGGAGTGTCCACCACAGTGATGTCCACGAAGGTAGACATGCCCACCTGCACGCACCGCAGGCTGCGGCTGACCAGCCGGACTCGAGTCCCGGCCTGGCTTGTGATGACGGTGAGGACCTCCAGGGCGGGGCTCCGGTCGATCAGGAAGTGGAGGTATCGGTCCTCGATGACGACCGTGCTGAGGACAAGCTCCTGGAGGTGGGGGAAGCGTGTGGCGCGCGGGAGCCCGACGGTGCTGGGGACCCTGCAGAGGCCGAGGTGCAGGCGGGTGACGGAGGTGCAGCCGAAGAGCGCGCGTGGGAGAGGGTGGTCGATCGGCCACGGGCGGTTGATAAAGACGAGCTCTTGGACGCCCTTGCCGGCGAGGAGCTTCAGCCAGCGCTCGATCTTGGTCTGGTGCGACGCCATGTGGCAGCGGGAGAGGTGGACGCAGCGGAAGGGGCCCGGGTGCGCGTCCAGGACGCGGGACGCCGCGAGGGCGAGGATCATACGGTCGGCCGAGATCCAGCGCGGGAGGATGTGGGCGTCGACGAGGGTGAGCGGCACGGAGCACCAGAGCCCGCGCCAGCGCGAGGCGAGCGCGGCGTCCTTGGCGGGGAGGCGCGACACGACGCTCCTGAGTAGCACGTCGGGGAGGCGGCTGATGCGGTCGACGCCGTCGGCTGGGGCTCGCGCGGCGACGGCGGAGGCGAGGGGCGCGTCGGGAGACACGGGTGGGTCGGGGGTGGCGTCGTACGCAAACATGAGCATCATGGCCGCGGCCATCATCAACGGATCGGCGACGTCCACGCCGTTGCTCTGCAGGCTGCGCTGCAGGTTGGCCTCCATGTTTCTCACGCTGACACCCAGGACAAACGGGTGCTCCTCGTCCATGGTCGCCGCGCAGGAGAGGAGTGGAGGAGGATTGTGGCGGCAGCGGCCCGCGCTGAAGCGGAGTGGGAGGCGTGGGAGTGAGCAGGGCCGTCTCAACAATTTTTAGTCATTAAGGGCCTATTTGTTTGGGCTTGTTTGGACTGAAAATACCGTTGGCTGATTTGATATGAGAGAAAAATATTGTTGGTTGGCTAAAAAAGTATAGCTTATCGGTTTATAAGTCAAACAAGGCCAAACGAACAGGGTGCTAATATTTCAATAGACGATTGAAGTATATAGTCCTATTTATAATTGTTAACTTACAACATATATTTAGTTCATAAAAAATAATGACAATACATCAAAGAAGTAAAATAACTATTATGATTACCTCAGATAAAACTATTGTCATGTTCGCTTGGCTGATAAGTCATGACTGAAAATATTGTTGGCTGATTTGTTGTGAGAGAAAAATATTATTCGTTGGCTAAAAAGTACGGCTTATAAGTTAAGTGAACAGTGTTTCAATGTTTTTGAAAAAAGCGCCTTTGGAGCATCATTGGTATCATGTTGTGCATCTAAATTTTGCTTCTAACATGTTTCTTAGGTAACATCTAACATGTTCAAAAAAATATATTGAATTAAAAATTTAGAAAATTAGTGCAGGCAGCCAGGCCCTAACTGAACTGAAATCTTTTATATATCCTGCCTCCAAAAGCTGGTCAGCCAGCATGCCACGTCGCGTGTTTTTTGAGGTCGTTCGATCGGGCGCGCGGACGGCTCAGATCGGGCGAGTCGTGGTCATTTTTAAAAAACCCCTTATATTTTTCAAAAATCAACTCGCGTTCTAGAGGCCCTCTCAGTATATTTTGCAAAATACACCTCAAATTATTTCGAAATCAACTAGCAGTCTACATCGCCCTCGACTCCCGCACCTCGTCCCTCCTCTCGGCGCTGGTGGGGGCCACTCCGGCTGTCGACGCGCCCACGGCGGTCTTGGCGTACGTGCTATCCTCCATGCCGGCAGAAGCCGCGCGCGCGTCGCCCACGGACGGCGCCACGCCACTTCACCTCGCGGCGGCCGGCGGAACCTCGGGCCCAGTCGCGGACGCGCACCTCCTCCTCACCGCGGGTGCGTCCGCAGACGCGCTCTCCTTCTCGGGGCTCCATGGCATCCTCATCCCGGCCTGGCCCTCCTCCCCGGGCAGCAGGCTCAACACCGCGCTCGTCGGCTGGGAGCTGGACTTCGATCTCGACCTGCTCGCGCTCGACCAGTACCAGCAGAAGCTCTTGGACAAGGTGTCGTCGCCAAGGGCTAGCTAGGGCTCGAGCGGCGGAATCGGCTCGCCGCGAAGCCCGCCAGGCACGCAGCCGTGCAAGCACCGACGGGAGTGAGCTCTGCCTCGTTTCCTTATTAGCTTGATGACGTCACCTGATGCCTACGTAATACGCTTGTTTTCCTTTACGAAAATAAATCTAGCAATACATTAGAAATACACATATAACAGCAAGAAACCTCGACCGACCATCACCAGATCTATGGTTCACTGGTGAATATGGACCACGGTGGACTACTCTCTCCTCCTGGACGGTGTACTGTTTACTGAGTCATGCCAATCTTTCTTGCTGACCTTTCCAGTCTACGCATAACCACGTCCAAGCCTTCCTAGAATTAAAACCCCCACAAAAAATTGGAGTTTTCTATATTTAGGCTTATAACCAAGTTTTTTAATACAACATTTTTCAAAGTAGTTTAATAATTATTAAAACAATAACATCTATATATTTTTTAGTTTAATAATTATTAAAACAATAACATCTATTTTAATAAAACTTAAACTTTAAAAACCAATATATTTTTTATCGATAGCTCTGATTTAGGTGGTTCTTGCGCTTACGGAATCACAGAAACAAACTCTACGCGTTAGTAATGTTTTTATTACGGGTAAATAAAATTACACCTTCATGGTGATAAAGTCTCGAAAACACATAAAATCATAAAATAAAAATAATGATTAGTTTCTCGTCACTACAACTAATTGAAAAGGAAGGCGCGGCAAAGCCGCACCCGCGTTTGTAGTTACTTACCAAGTTACCGTCTTCGGTCCGGCATCTGCTGCGTCAAGATCAAGGAACGGCCGAACGGAGAACTCCAGATACGATCACGGTCTCACGGATGACAGATTGGGGATTGATCGACAGGGGAACGCCGGGCCTGGGGAATGCCGGAACGGTCGCAAGCCCACAGCGGCACAGCAGCACGGTGTCACCGCGTCCGGGGCAAGGAAGTCGCGACTCCATGGGACGCGTCACGCGTGAATAAAGATGGCAACGGGCCCGATACCCGATACCCGACGGGTATTTGATCTATTAGGGGATGGAGATGTGATCATATCTTTACCCACGAGCATCTAAATAGGAAAGAATCCATCTTCGACGGGTATAGCGGGTATGGGAACGTTCCCTGTTTACCCGTCCCCGTTACCCGTTGGGGAACCCGACTATTTGAGCTGCCATGATATTTTGGCCCAAATCTGAACAGTCATATATATAGTTTGTGTATTCTATGAACCCTAGTTCATTTTTTTCTCACCATCTCCGCCAGCAGCACAAGCACGCATGCCTCACGAGTGCTCGCGCCCCTCGCTTCCTCAGTTCGGTCTCTCTGCCACCTTTGCTCGTCCTCCTCGCAACCTCGCTCCTTCTCCTCGGCATCTCTGAGACTTCGACACTTATACCCGGGTGAAGAAGAAACGTCTCCGATTGCAAAGCTGAGACCCCAAGTGTTCTTGTTTATCGGGTATGCAGTACCCGTCGGGTATCTGTTACCCGACCGATGCCCGACGGGTAAAGGGATGAGCAAGAATCTATATCCGAGACAGTTAACGGAGACGGAGACGGGATGAATTCTTCGTAGCGGGAAAGAGAACGTTCCGGCGATACCCGACGAGTACATCCCCTTGCCATCCTTACGCCGTGAATACCAAGCGCTGGCCAAGCGGACTAGTTGCAGGATAATCAAATGGACCGTATGAACCTGAATAGATGTACTATAGATGGGTACACTCATGGGCCCCTAGGGCCATGGGCCCCGGCGTCGCACTACCTGCCCCTCCCTATGAGACGGGCCTGGGAGTGAGCTGCTGCTTATCGAGGTTCTGCGCTGCTGGGCCAAATGTCTGAGGCAACCCCAATCGGGCCCATCACATTTGCCATGTGGTAGGATTCGTGTTGTTTAGTATTTATTATTGCGAAGCCTATTATTTATTAGCTGACTTTTGTAATTTTTACTGGCCATGGCTAGCTCATCTTCAAAATGAAATTCTACTAAATATTGATATTACCGTCATACATTTTTATTTGGAAAGCCATTTTGGTAAGCCTGTGACTGGTACACTGTTATAGAGAGGCCCAAAAAGGAAAAAGATAAATCACTGCACTGATACACTGTACACTGTTCTGTACTGTCTTCTGGAACCATCAGAGTTCAGAATCACTTGAGCTTGAAATGAATATGAGATTCTGAGCAGCCTGAACCAAACAGGCCCTATGTTACATTATCAGTTCTCAGGATGCATTCATGTGAAGAAACTCTGCATTAGCCTGAAGTAGCTCATTTTTCTACCATGATTCCATGAAGACGAATAGATAGATATTACCATAAGAAGATAAGTCACATTTGATGCACACCGATGTGTTAATCGAAGAATAACATCAGACATTGCAATCGGTCGGAGATCAGTGGACCAACAATGTAACACCTCTGACTTGCATCAACCATATTAAAGTATTAATGTAATCCATCTTATATTTTCAAAGAACAAATAAGAATGCAATAATAATATACATCGCAGCATTTAATATTACAAGACCTCAAATCAAACTATCAAACTTACACAAATCAAACAGAAGTACGGGGGGAAATTACAGCCAGGTTGGAAACCTGCAAAGTTTACCGTCAATGTAAAAGGTTGAAAAGTTCTGATACAAAAAATCCAAATCTTGTTAGGTCTTGGAGCTAGTAATTCAGTACTGAAATTTAATGCTTTGGTGGCTACATCTAAGTTAGATCTGCTTAATTTTTTGTAGCGTAATAGTATTTTGTAGTAGTTGGAATAAATTACGCCACCAATGGTTCTGATAGAAATAATATTTCGTGGCAGTTGAAATCCAGGCAGATCCTTTTTCTCGCCTTTTTATCTGATAATTTTAATTGCAGCGCCTGTATAATTAAATTTTCGGGTCACGTCAATTTGTGTGCCTGTTGAGGAGAATTATCTCAGTTTGCTCTGCCAAGTTAAGGATCTGTGCCAAAAAAAATGGCGTCACCCAAAAAAAGACTACCTCTTGAGAAGTTAGTTTTATATACGTGCTGTTACTGTTAGTACACTTTAATTTTTTTGCGAAACAGTAACACTTTAAATTTAAGTAGGCTAAATTAAAAATTTGGCCAAGTCCATATCGACTGTGCAGCTTGGATGGCAGCTAGTGTGGTCAGTTTAGCACGCACTCCATATTCAGGTCAGTTTTTTTTTTTTTGATTCAAATATTCAGGTCAGTTTAAGTAGCACGCACTCCATTCGGTCCATTGGACCTGCAGGGAACAGATCGTTTGTAGCGTTCAATCTTCTGACATCGTAAAACAGGGAATGTCACCAGTACCATTCATCTTGCTTTCTACTACATACAATCGCAGCCGACACAACCCAAGACATACATATATACATACTAATACATATATACATACTAACATATACATACGTACGCACGCACGCTAGCTCCCCGGGATCTACCACGTAAGTTTATATCATCTGCTGCACATACGTACATAGCGTGAACGGATCATCCATCTGGACAGACATGGATGGATCAGGTCAGGTCTTCAGCCTTCGGGCGTGCGCGAGCTCCCTGGAGACGCCGTCAAGGTACGGCGCCTCGCAGAACTCGCCGCCGAGGTGGTCGCACGCCTCGCCCGGGAACACCCTGCAGTTCAGTCGATCGATTCAACACGGTTACAGTTAGTCACTGGAGAGTGTGGTTTTCTCGACGAATCGTCAGTGCAAGAATGCATGGTGATGAAGTTGGGTGCTTGCTTACGTTTTTGGATCGTCGTAGGACAGGTAATCCCTCTCCACCCCGTCCACCCTCCTGCTCGCCTCCGGCGCTGCCGCGGCGAGCTTGGCCTCCGGGTACATCTGCCCGATGCACGCGTCGCCGCCGAGCAGGTCGCAGGCCTCCATCGGGAACACCCTGCAGCATCACCAACACACACGTGCACGTCACCGATCCGAACTCTAACTATCATCAGAACAAGCTCTACACTACACCGACTGGTCACTGATCAGTGATCAAGGGCTCAAGGCTAGGGAACACTTACGAGAAGCTCGAGCTGTAGTCGACCTGCGCAGGCTCCGCCACGACGGCGGCGGCGGCGGCCGCACGGACGCTCCTCCTTGTGGCAGGGACACGAGCCACCACCGTGCTCCTCGCTGCCGGCCGGGCCTTGGTGGGCAGCACGGCCGAGAACCTGACGGCAGTAGCGGCGGCCTGCATTTTCTGATCTCAACTTCCTGTGCGTGATCAAGGGTTCTACTGAAGTGAAGTGGCAGCTTGGTTCAGTATGATCTGGAGGGCTTATCTATCAACAGTGTTCAAGCGATTCAACAGTGTTCGGCTGGTATATAAGCCGGCTTGTTTCGACTGATTCAATAGTGTTCTGCGAGGGAGAATAAGCTGAAATAGGCTGACTTGACTGAAAAGTAGTTCAAGCGAACACTGGGGGTCCCTGGTTTGGATAAGATGGTATGTGGTAACCACCTACTGGTGATCAGAATTGTTCTGGGACCAAGGGGAAAGGAAGGACCCCACCCCCATGCCTGATCTTTTGACCTCTTGTAAAGATATTTCTAGCTCTGATCCTGGTGGCTATCTTATCAGTTGTTGCAAAAGGATGCTTTTGCTAGCAAAAAAGATATTGTATTGCAAGTTTGCAAGAAGAGAACAGCTTCTAAGATATTTTCCCTTCAGTCTTCTGTTCATTTTGCTTACTTGTCTTCAAGAATTATTGGTGTGTATAGTGATTTTTCTAGTCTAGAACAAAATTGGTGTATAGTGATGTGTACTTGCAAACAGACACGGCTCAAGTGACAGGTGATAGATGAAAATTGCAGAATGACAAAAAGGCATCAGGGACAGAAGGTGATTAACCTGTTGCAGTTAGTCTACGTTACTCAGTCACAATTATATTCAGCATACTCTTAGCAAAGGGAACCTGAAAGATCAGCAGCGACAGCAAGTGCAATAAACGGAAGCATTACCATGACGAAAAGAGGGATACATCAGATTGTTCAGACTCAGACACAAGCTACAGAGTTTTCACATCAACTTAAAATCAAGGTACAAGAATATTTCTAACTGCGAATTGATGCTCGAGGCACCGCTGGCAATCCTAGGTCATCCTCCTGCACGTCAGATAAGAAGCAAATAACCCTTAGTACCACCTCAACCAAACAAACTTCTAGCTGAATAAGTGGTAAAACGTGTTGTTTTTGGCAAACAGACATATTCTTGATGGCAAATGCAATGAAACACCAAAATATAACATGGTAAATTACATGGTGTGCTTTACTCAAACCACTACCACATCAGGTCAAAGATATTTTGAATTTAATGTTGGTTCATTCCCAATGGGAAAAAAAATCAGAACCACACTAAGTTAAGAATGTTGTGCAAATAAATCACCTGCAGCCCGCCTGCTGGGACTGCTGCAGGGCAAGTTGGTGCAGCAGGTAAGTTGAGGTCAGCATCAAAATCAGATTCTGGTTGAAGATATGAGGGGACTGCAGCTGACTCAAACTCCATATCAGACTCCAAAGCATCTAGCTCTGCAACATCGAAAGAAAAAATAATAATGAGAACAGTAAAGCTAGCATCATCTCCAAAAAGTAGACAATAAATCACTAGCTAGATGTTAAGGAAGAAAATTTAGGCCATTTAGGTTACGAATATATGTGATCAATTAGAGTTTTAGGCCATCAGCAAATAACCATATTGCCAAGTGATGTGCCAAAAACTATGGAAGACTTAAATCCAGATATAGATGTCATATTGCCAAGATGAAATTGCGGCTTCCATACCCCCCATCAGTTCTTCCTCATCAACGTCATCAGGGATGTTGTAGCTTCTACCAAGAGTTTCTTGTATCTCATTGCTCACGTCCATCAGATCTGTCATTTCATCTTGCATATTCTATGAATTGCAGGAATGTGTAAGTACAACTCAAGGCACTGAAAAAAAGGATTGAAGAGTAAGCAACAGCAAATACTAAAGGCATTCCATCAAGCATTTCCCCACCATCTGAGTGATTTTTTTCTCACGAACACGCAGGAGAGCTGCGTATCATTATATTAAGAATGAAAAATAGGGCAAGAACCCTTACAAACACACCATCTGGGTGATGTTACAGGCTTCAACGACTGTTTGTCTATTAATATAGATACTAAATAACCTAAAAAGCTTCAAAGAAAAGGTTGACTGTAAACTTAAGGGTGATAGGCAATCTAATAAATTTTGTTCTACCTTGATCAAAAGAAGAGAACAAAAAACTCTCAAAATTATTTTGTGTACATGGACACTGCTAAGTCATCTGATCCTAAAATAACCATTGTATCATTAACTCCAAAGTTAGAAGGATCCTCGAGTTTGTTATAAGTTATTCAGTTATTTGATGTGGCCTGCATTAAACAATCCCCACGCCCCCTTACCCCATCTAGCATTTTCGGAAACTTTTGGCAATGAATCAGAAATGAACACAACAAAATCTTAAAGTGCTCGGAGCAATAGAAAGGGTACCAACAGTGTTGGTCCAGCATTTCCGGGAACTTTCGACAATGAATCAGAATTCAGAAATGGATATAATAACAAAATGTGAAAGTAAACGGGGATAGTTGCATAGGAAAAACTCAAAAGCCTTTATATTTCAGGCCACAGGTAGTATAAGTTATTCAGTTATTTGATGTTACGCCTGCAGTATGTGCCCATAAGAAAATAGACAACACCCTTCCCCTTAATCAATCTAGCATTTTAGGAAACTTTTAACAATGAATCAGAAATGGATATGACAAAAACTGGAAGTGCTGAGCAATAGAAGGATAGCAACAGTGCTCATCTAGCACATTGTGAAAATTTTCACAATGAATCAGGAATGGATATAACAAAATCTGAAAATGTTGAGAGCACAAAAAGGGTAGCAACACATACATCAATTTCATCAATTTTGACGGTTTTCATCATTCCCTTGAGCTCTTTGTTTGCTGCCTTCATTGCATTCATCTGAGAAAAAGGAAACAAAAACCACTCCGTATAAACATGGGCATTATGAACACGAATAAACTTGCTTGATGAGAGATTTAAGGACATTACAGTCTGCTGAGCGTCCTTGAGGCCATCGGCAGCAAAGGCAACTTGGTCGAGATTGTAGGTTTGGTTGTACAACATGTTGCGCTGCTCCTCGTACCTGAGAGGCAAATAAGCAATCTCGAATTGGTATAGTATTAATGGATAATGGCTGCCTGCTGCTACTATTTCCGGTGACATGACAACTAAGATGATAATATGAATTGGGAACAGTAAATCAGCAACAGGCAAATAACAATAGTGAAAATGATTGTAACAGAAATTGAAGGGACCGAAACGGGGGAGACAGGGAGTAGGGCACGAACATGCGCTTGTGCTTGAGGAGTCGGATGGCTCGCGCCTTGATAGCTTCCTGGGACGGGCCGGGGCGGGTCTTGCGGATCTGCTCCTTGTACCTGGCTAGCCCCTCGTCCAGCTTCTTGATCTTCTCGTCCACCGTCTCGCCCCGCTTGTTTATCTACCGGATCGAATGATGCACCGCGCATTGGAGATCAGATCATCAGAAGAGGGTTAGATTAGTTTGCCCGTTGCCCATGAACCAATGCAGTTACTGCTACGATGGAGAAAGGGGCAACATGAGCAGGGTTGCAACAGCAGCGGATTGGTAGAGAGAAAACACTGACTCGCTCGGTGGCGTCCTGGATGGAGGGGGGCGGCCCCTTGTCCTTCTTGGCGCCGAAGATCTTCTTCATCGCCGGCTCGCCGCTCCGGCTCCGGTTGGTTGCTGCCGCCTTGCCTTGCCGGCGCCGCCGCAGGAGAGGAAGGGTTCAGGGCTCAGGGGCGAGTGCGGGGCGGGGCGGAATTCGAAATCGAGATGTTGACACGGGGCTACCAGTCAAAACGATTTGATTTGTGTTTGTTGGAATGCCATCGGTCGAACTTCCCGTTGGTAGTGGGCCCGTCACTCGGTCCAGCATTTCAATTTGGGCCAAACCGGAACAGAGCGAGCCCATCCAAATGCCTTTAACAAGCCAACACGGCAACACCCTTTGCTGCAAAATATTTTTGGAGTATTAGAAATACTATGTTTTATTTGAATTATTAAAAATACAGAGTAGTTGGGTATTCAAAAGCTGCTGGGTGCTTGAACAAGCTATAGCATCTATCTTTTTGGATTTTTAGAAATTTCATCATGACCTCTTTTTTGTTTTCAAAATCACGTTTGGCTTATAAAGCCATAGCTTCATGATTCTACAGTTTTCTAAAATTATGTCATCCAAGGCCCATATATAGCCTATAAATAGTGCTGCCTGAAATGAAGAATATGCAAACTCTAATATGAGAACGCTAAGCAGCATGAATGCAAGAGCATCTCCAAGAGAAGGCTAATAATACTTCTAAAACTAAAATTTTTGGGGAACTCTTGGAGTTGCTCTTTTTTTTGAAAGAACAGGAGGGGTAACTCTTGGAGTTGCTCTTAGGTGCAGACTTTCTGGAGTGGATTACACTCGGCTCTCACAATGCAAGACAGATACACTTGTCATCGTCATTTCTACACTCCTGACCGGACTGGAGGCTGCTTTGCTTTAGACAAGTTATTCCATTTTATCAAGCAAGTTATTCCAATTTTATCTATAGAGATGAGAGCTTCAGCTAGCATATACTTCCCCGTTTGGTACGCATGCCGCCGCATGCATGATATATAAACACACATCTAAACGGTAGATAACACACAACCGAGCAAAAGTCAAATGAAACTGGATCCGTACCCACAGTCCCGCCCTGATACATACATAGTAAGTTATTAGGAGAAAATTTAAATCTTCAAGTTTGGTTTATATTTAGATAACCCCCAAACTAACATTCAGGCCTGTAGATTGACAGGAGCAAGGTGGATTGACAGGAGCAAGGTCGGCAAATGTTCAGGGCCTCCAAAATTTAAGGCCTCCAAATTTGCAGCGCTATGTTTGGATTGCAACTGCTAAATTTAGTTCCTCCTAAATAGTTTAGTTTCATTTAGTCACTCCAGAATTGATAGAGAGGACTAAAGTCCTTTTAGTCCCATTTCGTACTACTAAATAATAGCTAATCTTTTAAATAGAAAAATATGTAGCATATCCAAAAAGGGCTTGCAAGTTGCAATTCCTGGTTTGTTAATTGGATCAACTCACCAACGTAAGGCCCAATGACCATGTCCACCAGCCTGCTTGGCAACATAGCTTCCCTGGTCTGTTCGTTTTTCTCTTTGCCATTTTGCTTTCTCGTGCCACGATACTACTATGCTAGCTGTTAGGGATGCTAGTGTGTTAATTGAGTACTACTTTTTACTCTTTTAGCATTAATATTTGATCTGTTCTTAGTAGTGGAAGACCCATATATATCCTGAAGCTTTATAATTAAGTGAAAGTATGATTTGATTTTTCTTGAATTTTAGGGCCCCATCATGTATTTTGTTCACGGGCCTCTAAATCCTAGGTACGACACTGCTAACATTTGATTTAATTTACTCACTCCAACTATTTAAGTTGGTCTGATTTACACCTTAAAATGCTCTTTTTTGTTTTCTACGTACAAATGTTTAGTTCAACATTTTGTGAGATGATAGAGAGCACCAGATTTTGTGTTAGAAAAGTACATTATGAATTTTCCATCATTGTGTTTTTGTAAGATATTGTATCTCTAACATTAATTTATTATTAAATTTCAGAACCTATCAAAGTAGTGGCGAAAAATTAAGATATATTTTTCTAACATAACTTATGGTGTCCTTATCACGTCACAAAATTTGATATTGAAACTCAACTTACACGTGGGGAAAGAAAAATAACAAATCTTGTTAAGGGGTAAACTGAGAAACTCAAATTTTTGGATGAGTAAATCGAACAAAATATTAATTTAGGGAGCTATTTGCACATATGTCAAACTTGAGGGCACTAATTTGGATCCCCCCATAAAAAAAGTTAGAAAAGACTGAATGCCTTTCAATTTGGAATGGAGGGAATATGTTTTCCCGTTCGCTTGGGCTCACACGTCATTTTTACTTGTTTCTTGTTTCCTCTTCTCATCTCATGGGCCCCACATCCACGTCTCCTCCTTTTCTTGCCCGCCAGACATGCATAGCCCCCTGTCCTGTCCTAGACTCGTGGGGGATATTTAACTATTTGTCACTCTTACGGACACCAATTGCAAAATCGCCGAGCCTTCCGCAGTGTTGTACTCGAGTGATGCCAAGAGAAGAAAGAGAAGATTTTGGCTTCGCTCCTCACATTGCAAGCAGCGAAGCTAACTCGAAGTGATGCTTGCAAAATGGGGAGCGGCGCAAGTACGTTCACCGATGCCAAGCGATGCCCAATCAATAAAATAACATGAGGAAATAGGAGCAGGCGATGCCAAGCGATGCCAAGTGGCCATAAAATTGGTTAATTTACTGTAGCAGCAGCGACAGTAGCCTGCATGCCTGCGACTGAACCCGAGAGAGAAAACAGTGAATGCTATTTTATTCGATGTGGGTCCCAACGATCCCACATGGCTCCGGTGCTAAATATTTTTCACACTGCAGCTCATTTAGCATCGGTGCTCAATTCTAGTTGTGGGGCCCATTTATTCCGGGGCATCTCTACCACACTGCGGAAGGCCACAAAACGTTGCTACGTCTTTGCCACTTTTGCTTACGTGTGTGGCCATGTCTGCAAGCCAGCATGGATCGGGCATGGAAAATGACCTCTTGCCGCTGCGCCTTCTTCTTCCCCACCCTCCTTCCTTTTCTCTCTCCTTTACTCTAACTCCGAGCTACAGCCAGTGGAGTCCAAACTGGTTGACGCGGCGGTGGCGCGGTCGTACCTCCAGACGGCGCTCTACGTCACGGCGTTCGGCGCGGCCGGGATCCGGCCCTGCGTCTCCTCCTTCGGCGCCGACCAGTTCGACGAGCGCAGCCCCGGGTACAAGCGCCGCCTCGACCGCTTCTTCAACCTCTTCTACCTCGCCGTCACGCTCGGCGCCATCGCGGCATTCACGGCCGTGGTGTACATCCAGATGCAGCACGGCTGGGCCGCGGCGTTCGGCACGCTCGCGCTCGCCATGGGCGCCTCCAACGCGCTCTTCTTCGTCGGCACGCCGCTCTACCGCCACCGCCTGCCCGGGGGAAGCCCGCTCACGCGGGTGGCGCAGGTGCTCGTCGCTGCCTTCAGGAAACGGAACGGGGCCTTCGACAGCGGTGACTTCGTCGGCCTCTACGAGGTCGCCGGCGCCAAACCATCCGTGGCAGCGCCAAGATCGACCACACCGACGACTTCAGGTACGTGCGTACGTGATTCTCGTCCGTCGGATGCTCTGCTCACGCAAACGAACGAACGCTCAAGATTCTGCCACATCCATCCAAGTCAGTGACTCAGTGAGTGATCATGCATCCAGATGGCTTGACAAGGCCGCGCTGCAGCTGGAGGGTGACCTCGCCGGCGGCGAGGAGGCGGTGAACCCGTGGCGTCTGTGCACGGTGACGCAGGTGGAGGAGGTGAAGATCCTGCTGCGGCTGCTGCCGGTGCCGGCGTGCACGGTGATGCTGAGCGTGGTCCTCACCGAGTTCCTCACCCTGTCGGTGCAGCAGGCATACTCTCAACACCCGCGTGGCGGCGCTGCACCTGCCGGTGACGTGCATGCCGGTGTTCCCCTGCCTCGCCATCGTCCTCATCCTGGCGCTCTACTACCAGACCTTCGCCCCGCTGGCGCGCCGCCTCTCGGGCCACCCGCAAGGTGCCTCCCAGCTGCAGCGCGTCGGGCTGGGCCTCTTCTTCTCCATCCTCTCCGTCGCTTGGGCGGGGCTCTTCGAGCGCTACCGCCGCGGCTACGCCGTCCGCCACGGCTACCTCGCCCTCTTTCTCACGCCCATGCCGGACCTCAGCGCCTACTGGCTGCTCATCCAGTACTGCCTCATCGGCGTCGCCGAGGTGTTCTGCCTCGTCGTGCTCCTCGAGTTCCTGTACCAGGAGGCGCCCGACGCCATGCGCAGCGTCGGCTCCGCGTACGCCGCCGTCGCCGGCGGGCTCGGCTGCTTCGTGGCGTCGGCTATCAACACCGCCGTGGATGCCGCGACGCGGAACGACGCGGAGGGGCGGCCGTCGTGGCTGGCGCAGAACATCAACGTCGGCAGGTTCGACTACCTGTACTGGCTGCTCGCCGTGCTCAGCACCATCAACCTGCTCGTCTTCGTCTACTTTGCCAAGCGGTACAAGTACAGGGTCAGGGTCGACACGCAGCAGACCACAGTTGTTCTTAATAAGCAGTAGCTAGCCATTAGCGGAATTATAAGGATTTGATGAGTTTGGTTTCGACCATGGATGTGCTGTAACAAGGGATTATGGCCTTGTTCATTTCTCTTATAATCCGTACTTTCCAGTTGGTTTTTTCAGTCGAAATAGTATTTTTCTCTCATAACAAATCAGTCGGAACAGTGTTTCAACTTGTTTTTTCAGCGAAAAGCGAACGGGGCCTATCGGGAATACCATAACATCGATCATTTTTTGCACGTACAGTACAACACTCAACAAAAACATGATAGCAGTACATGCTAATCTCCGATTCCCTGAAAAAGGTTTCCGCTGTGTAGTCGATATTTCTAGGCCTTGTTTAGTTCCTCAAGCTCTCAACTTTGGCACTATACAAAAAGAAGATTCTCCGTCACATCAAATTTACGGTACATGTATGGAGTACTAAATGTAGACGAAATAAAAAACTAATTGCACAGTTTGCTTTAACTTTGCGAGACGAATCTTTTGAGCCTAATTAGTCAATGTTTGGACAATAATTCACAAATACAAACAAAATACTACAGTGGGGAATTTTTTACTGTGCAAAGTTTGCACCTCCAAAGTTGGCCGAACTAAACGCGCCCTAGGTATCGATCTATCCGAAAGGGGTTCAAAGAATCCAGACATTCAATGTCCGCACAGTATGTGAATCCAGATGTTCAAAGTTAGGGCCCGTTTGGCACGGCTTTGGCTCGTGAAAAAACAGCCCTGGCTCTGGCTCATATGGAAAAGCAGCTTTTTCTGGCTCTGGCTTATTTGTACGAAAACGTTTGGCAAAATAGCTTCTCCTAGTTGTAAAGAAGATGTCAAATGTCCAAAATACCCTTATATTTTTTTCTCTAATTTTTTCTTTTTTCTCTTCATTTTTCTTTTCTTTTTCTTTCTTTTTTTCTTTTTCTTTCCTTCTCCCCTTCTTTTCTTCTCCTTATCCGAACGGACACACTCCTTATCCTGTCACCCACTCCCTCCCTCCCCCCTCTCTCTCTCTCTTGGGCGGAGCAGGAGGCTGGCCACGGAGCCGGCGGGGCGGCGTAGGAGGCCGGCAGCGGGGCGGAGCAGGGAGTCCAGCTGCCCCAACCGCGCTTGCGCGCCGCCACGCCGCCAGCTGCCGCGACCGCGCCTGGCCCCATGGCCGCCGCCGCGTCACGCGCGTCGGCGGCAGCTGCGGCCCCGCATCGACGTTGTTCACTGCCCATCCTCCCGAGACAAAGATGGAAAATGAGTTGTTGGGACGAGGAGAAGCCAGTATGAGCCGCTATTTTTGGCTTCTCTGTAACAGAACCGACCAAATCATAAGAACGTAAGTACAAAAACAATCACCGAAGCGATCAAATTCCTGTACTTAAGCTCCCATAATCCCGGTAGTCCGGAAATCACGAAGGATTTCAATCAACTCTCGACATACAAACCAAGATCGTAGTGATTCAACACAACACATCATCCGTTACAACATTTCATAAGTAGCATTCGGATTACATCCATCAGAGTTGAAATAGAATATTACAAACCAAGTTTGAGTGTGCGGAAGCAACATAGTTTGGTACAAAACATCATAGTTTTCAATTACACTGCCAAGGCTGAGTCATGTCCCACAAAAGCATTATCAGGTACGAGAACTAGTAGAGATCGTGCCCAACGGTCTAGTCTTCATCCTCAGCTACGAGAAGGCAGTACTTGCAGCAACCAAAGTAGAACTAGTCATCTGCAACAGGTAGGAGATAAACCCTGAGTACGAGAAAGTACTCAGCTAGACTTACCCGTCAAAACCAGAAATAAAAGACACCAAGGATCATGCAAGGCTTTTCAGGTGGGCTAGCTTGACACAGTTGCATAAAAGAGCTTATGAATAGAGTAACCAATTTAAACTTAGCATCAAGCTTATCATTATTTACCTGTCCACTAGATTAGCACCTGTACTAGAGCACTCACTTATTAGGAGCAAACAATATTAACCATAGCAGGTATAATAAGGCTGTCATCATCATATCATCATTTCTGAACCATTAAGTTATTTAGTGTATCTACATTGCAGATAAGCCCATCAAGTTCTCACTAACCGGGAGAAACGACGACTCGAATCGAATTATAACTCAGCTGAGGGGGTATTCCTAACTCTCTGAAAGGATCTAACAATGCCTAGAGGGGGGTGAATAGGCGTATCTAAAAATTTACTACAAATGCTAAGTTCAAATCTGTCAGCCACTGTCGGAAGTCCCGACGTTTAGGTCGGAACTCCCGACGTTGTCAGAAGTTCCGACGCAAACGTCAGCAGTTCTGACGCCTACGTGAACTACAAAAGCAGTGCCAAATTTAACTTTGCGGATAAATAAACTTACAACCTCACTTCCTAGTGGTTTGGTGAAGATGTTGGGTCACTCCCTTGACGCCGTAATGCCTCCAAACCGTAGATCGAGTCCAAACCCTAAAATGGAGATTTTGGAGACAAAGAGACAAACACATACAAGTAATCTCAAGCAATCACAACAACAACAAGCACGTGGAACACAAGGATTTATCCCAAGGTTCGGCAACCCCACAAAGGAGCTCCTACGTCCTCGTTGTTGAGGTGACCACTAAGGTCGGAGTCTTTTCCACCTCCTTGCCTCTCTCAAAGCGACCACAAAGGTCACTTGAGCTTTTCCACTAAGAAATCGAAGGGTGATACAAACTTCCCAAGGCTCTTCCACAAGATGGAAGCTCTTGGGCAACGCCTAGCCGGCTAGGGACAAAGCCCCAAGAGTAAAAGATGCAAACACAACCGGCTTGACGAAGAAATCAAGTGCTCAAGCTATCCAAAGTGATGCTCTCA
Source organism: Miscanthus floridulus (assembly GCF_019320115.1). Lineage (NCBI taxonomy): Eukaryota > Viridiplantae > Streptophyta > Magnoliopsida > Poales > Poaceae > Miscanthus > Miscanthus floridulus. Next base: position 28,023,909 of record NC_089585.1, on the reverse strand, counting down.
CTTAATCCACTCTCCTTTTACTCAAAAACTAAGGGAATCGAAGATTGGAGCAAAGGGGGAAGGAGAGGGGTGCTTTAGTTGCTTGGGAGCTGTTCAAAACGAAGTGAGTCAACTGTGAAATGAGTCCGTAACGGTTAGAAGTGAAGAGATGAGTATTTATACTCCAAGTGAAAATCCAACCGTTCAGATCTACGTCGGGAGTCCCGACGCAGATCTCAGGACTTTCGACGAAAGCAGAAAATACTGTTCCCAAAGGGTCAGAAGTCCACGGGTGAAAGTCAATGTCGGAACTCCCAGCAAACGTCGGGACTTTCGATGGTCGGAACTCCCGACGATCGTCGGGACTTCCAACGAGCACAGTTAATCAAACAGCCAGCACTGCGAAGGCCGGGACTCCTGGCTTGGGTCAGGTCAGTGTCGAAACTCCCGGCGAACATTGGGACTTCTGACGGTCGGAACTCCCGGCGAACGTCGGGACTTCCGACGTGCACAGACAGCGAGCAGTCAGAAGCACAGGTGCCGGGACTCTTGGCTTAGGTCGGGACTTCCGACTGTCGGGAGTTCCGACTTACGTCGGGACTTCCGACACCGAAAGTCATAGAAAATTATTCTATGTGCTTGTAAAGTGCTAGAGTAACACTCTTTTGATTTTATTTAAATGCTTGAGCACTCTATCTTCCTCAGACCAACTGAACTTGCATCCCTCTTTATAGTGCGGCGGATCCTAAACTCAAAAACAAAAATAAAAACCTTTGGAGATTGTTTTGAATTCGTCCGCCTCTACAACTTCAAGAATTGAGGGATACCATTTCATCTTTATCAACTCTTTGAATCTTTCATGGGACTAATAGCTGCAACATATCTCATTAAGATCACATTAGTCCCTAATTTGGATGTCATCAATACACCAAAAGCCACATAGGGGGCAAATGCACTTTCAATCTCCCCCTTTTTGGTAATTGATGACAACCAACTTAGGCTTTTATAGGAATGAAAGAATTTAAAGCTTTTTGAACCCCAAAATTTATGGAGAGCTCCCCCTTGATGTATGCATGAATTTGAATTTCAATTGGACTCATGTATACATGCTTTGCATACACCAAGACAAAAGCTCCCCCTAAATTTTGTAATCCGTGGGGTGCAATAAGTGTGTGTGAACAAGTATATAGACGTGAAAAGAGATGCAATATGACATGTTATTTCACACAACAAGTAAATATGATGGCCAAGATTTCAAAGTAGAAACTTGAAGCAATACATGGCCATACAAAAAAACATTCATCATGACAAGTAGAGATAAGCACAAGCAAATAAGATAGATTAAAACATTACTTATCCTACAATCATCCATCACACACATATAAATAGATAGTTGTCCATCACACGGTTGCCACCACACGACATAGTTCATACACGCTAAAGATTTTAAAGTTCCAAAACATAAAGACCAACTAACTTATTACAATAAATCAAAGCCTAACACTCCCCCTTTGTCAACAAGTGCCAAAAGGGGTAGGCCTCATGAGAAACCAACTACTCATCATCGGAGTCATCATCATCGCCTTGGTCACTTTCCTCACCATCGTCAGTCTTCTTCATCATCTTCCTTCCTCTTGATATTCCTCATCGTCTTCAATTGCTTTCCCTTTGCCATGTGGGTGAGAAGAAGCATCATTGTCGTACGCCGCACAAGCCTCATCATATAAAGCCAACGGATCACAAGGAGGCACAAATGGCGGTGGAGGAGAAGATACAATTCCTGCTTGCTGTTCCAATCGATATAGCCTCTCTTGCATGTCGTGCTCACGCTGAGCACTAGCACAACACTGTCCAAACATGTAGGTCATTAGAAACTTGAACTTGCTGGGCTTCTTTCCGGAGGAGGACGAAGAGAGGGGCTCATCACTGGATGACCGAGCAGCAGCAGCAGCAGCAGTGGTGGCAGCACCACGGCAAGAGCGAGAACCCGAAGGACCTTTCCCTGTAGCACGGGCTGCCTCAGCTTTTTCTTTTAGTTCTCTAGCAGCAACGATAGAGGTCTTGTTGGATATCTTGAGGACCTTATGCTCAGAGTCATAGGGAAAACGGATGCCAGACACATGCTCTATGATATGCATGATGTACAGTGCATAGGGTAGGTGCTTCACCGGATCCTCAGAAGCATCATGAATCTTATACTAGATATAGCGGCTGATGGAGAACTTCTCAAACTCATCTCCAAAACGCTGAAGCACCTTCTATGAATCATCACGAAGAAAGGTGGAGTCACCTACCTTCGGATACAATATCTGTCTCAGGATGTTGTTCAGAACATAATAATATGGCTTCAGAAATGTGGTCTGTCCATCAGCCCAGTGACCCTCAAGATACATGTGTTGATATTCCTCCAAAGCAAGATCCTCATACTCAGTTAGCTAATTTGCAGTCCGGTTGCTGTGACCCAAACCTAGAAGGCGAGAGAAATTGACAAAGTCCACCTTATAGTGCTTGCCTTCCGTGGTCCAGTGAATAATGTCCACAGCACCGGTCTGGTCTCTCTCATGATGATAAGAAGCATAAAACTGACAAATCAGCTCATTATTCCAATTCTTCCGAAACGCTAGCAGGTAAGACAACCCCATTGATTGTATATCTCAAACCATCTGCTCCAGCTCGGGTTCCTTGTACTTGCCAAGATAATATGCATCAATGCACTTCATCTGAAGGACCAGTGGCTCCTTCTTCTTCAAAAACTTCCGATAAAGAATGGAATCATATAAATCATAATGGAAGGGGTGCCAGAAACGATACTCAAGGCAGAGATCTTTCTCATCCTCTGCATACAGGTTCCTTGCTCTGTTGTACCGGATGTCCTTGACTCGGTGATGATAATCCACTGGAAGGGGAGGCGTCCATCCACCAGCCAGATTCGGAGCCATGGAGGGCTCCCGCATGACCGGCAACACATTGGTGAATGGAACAAGCTGAAATGTCCCCGGCGGACCACGAGTTGGGGTGCGAAGCGGTGGAACAGCAATGGTGCGTCCGGCACGATCTAGCGCTTCCTCTTCTTCATCAACCATTGGCTCACCCCCAACAGGAGCAGGAGCAGGAGGAGGGGTAGCAACAGGAGGAGGAGCGACAGCCGATGTCCCCTGGTCACCATGGCCACGGCCATGGGAAACACCAGCACCACCATGCGAATAAGACACCTTGGTGCGGCCAGGCGGCTTGGGGATAGCGGCACGATCTTGAGTCTTCTTTGAACGCTTTTCTCGATGGCGCGAGGGACTGCTACCGCCTTCCATGACTGTGAAGAATACAAAGTGGAACTAAGAAATAATACAAGGAGACGTGAATGAGCATCGAGAAGTGAAGAAACATGAATGGAGAGGACATTCTAGGGTCGGGAGTTCTGGCCAAGGTCGGGACTTCCGACTGCCGGGAGTTCTAGCCAGACGTCGGGAGTACCGACGGTCAGAACCTCCGACGACCGCCGGGACCTCCGACGCCCAAAATGACCACCTCATTCATGGGGGCTTCAAATCACAACACACATAAACAAGGGAGATAGAGGAGTAGAGAGGAAGAAAGTATAGAGGCAAAACAAAAGGTACAATGGATTTAGGGTTAGAACACCATGGTAGTACCTTGAAACGAGAACGGAGGAGATGAAAAGAAACGAATCGCAGTCGTCGACGAACAAATCCACGGGCACAATCTCCTCCACCAATGGAATCTCCTCCACACCAACGACAAGAACACCCCAATCCGAAGAAAACGAGGGCACAGGCGGTGGAAGGGAGGGAGGGAGGGTGGGAGGGCGGTCGGCACTACCGGCAAGACCTCCGGCGGCGGTGGAGGAAGGAAGGAGGCCAGAGGACGAGGTAGGGCGGTGGAGGGAGGGGAGGGCGCGATGGGGTAGAGGTGGCGTCGGCGTTGAGAGGAGGGAGGAAAACCAAACCGCAGTAAAAAAATAGGACGGGGCCGGTTATAATGGAGTCGGGTAACAAATCCGGTGTAGTCAGATCTGCGTTAGAACTCCCAGCGTACGTCGGGACTTCCGGCGGTCGGGACTTCTGGCACGAGCCGGGACTCCCAGCCATCGGGACTTCTGACAAATGTCGAGACTTTCAACGCATGGAAACAGAAAAACACCTTAACCTGCACTCGCTCTGCCATGTGGGGCAACAATATGATGGACACACATTTTTTCATAGGTGACTAGATTTCATTCATCCAATACAAAACAATAGTCACTCATGAAAATTACAAAGTAGTTTTTGAAAGTGGCACACAATGTTTTCACAATCCTTTTCTCCTAACTAGATCAAACAAAATTTGTGTGCAAGGGATCAAGCCACGTTACAAGAATCAATGATATTTAGTTCACTCCTCAAAGCACAAAATCTTGACTTATCTAGGGGCTTTGTGAAGATATCGGCTAATTGTTTTTCGGTGCTCACATGATGAATGGTGATATCTCCTTTGGCTTCGTGGTCTCTCAAAAAATGATGCCGGATGTCTATGTGCTTTGTTCGAGAGTGGTTTACTGGGGTTGTTTGCCAACTTAATGGCACTCTCAGTTGTCACACAAAAGTGGAATCTTGGTTAACTCACATCCAAAGTCCTTTAGTGTTTGCTTCATCCAAAGTAGTTGGGCACAACAAGCGCCGACCGCCACATACTCGGCTTCGGCAGTGGACAAAGCAATGGAATTTTGCTTCTTAGAGCTCCAAGACACCAAGGAATGACCAATAAATTGGCAAGTTCCGGTAGTACTCTTTCGGGTTACTTTGCAACCGGCATAATCCAAATCGAAATAGCCAAGTAACTCAAAAGTGGAGCCCTTAGGATACCACAAGCCAAGATTAGGAGTGTGCACTAAATACCGAAAAAATCTCTTAACAGCCATCAAATGACATTCTTTCGGATTAGCTTGAAATCTTGCACACATACACACGCTAAGCATAATATCGGGCCTAGATGCACAAAGGTAAAGGAGTGATCCAATCATGGAGCGATATACCTTTTGATCAACGTCCTTTCCTCCTTGATCAAGATCAAGATGTCCATTGGTTGGCATGGGTGTCTTGATGGGCTTGGCCATTGTCCAAGTTAAACTTGTTCAACATGTCATTGGTGTACTTGGTTTGACTTATGAACAGTGCCATCCTTGAGTTGCTTGATTTGAAATCCAAGAAAGAACTTCAACTCTCCCATCATGGACATCTCGAACCTATTTGTCATAATCCTACTAAATTCCTCACAAAAAGCCACATTAGTACTACCAAATATTATGTCATCGACATATATTTGGCAAACAAAGATATCATTATTGACTTTGCGAGTAAACAAAGTAGCATCGGCCTTTCCTATCTCAAAACCTTGTTTGAGTAGGAAATCCTTTAAACAATCATACCAAGCTCTAGGGGCTTGTTTGAGCCCATAGAGCGCCTTGTCGAGCTTGTAGACGTGGTTTGGATACTTGGGGTCTTCAAAGCCTAGTGGTTGCTCTACATACACCAACTCGGATAGGGGGCCATTGAGAAATGCACTCTTCACGTCCATTTGATATAACTTGAAATCATGATGGGCGGCATAGGCAAGTAGAATATGAATTGATTCTAGCCTAGCTACCGGTGCATAGGTCTCCCCAAAATCCAAGCCTTCAATTTGAGTGAATCCTTGAGCCACCAACCTTGCCTTGTTCCTTGTTACCACGCCATGCTCATCTTGCTTGTTGCGGAAAACCCACTTGGTTCCAATCACATTTTGCTTGGGTCTTTCCACCAAGGACCAGACTTCATTCCGAGTGAAGTTATTTAACTCCTCTTGCATGGCTATCATCCAATCCGGAATCATCAAGTGCCTCTTCCACCCTACGAGGTTCCAAAGGAGAAACAAACGAGTAATATTCACAAAAACTTGCTAAACTGGGAACGTGTAGTTACCCCTCATCGAATGCTCCCCAATATGTTATCAACGGGATGATCCCGTTGAATGGATTGATGCACTCTAGGATGTGGCACTTGAGTTGATCTTTGGATAGGGCCATCATCATCATCATCATCAGTCATGATTGATTGGAAGATCACAATCATGAGCTTGCGGAGGGTTGACTTCACTTCTTTCTTCATTGTTGAGTTGTGGTTGAGCTCGCTCATTGTTGACACCATCTTCATGAGATTGACCTTGTGCTTCATTTGATCTCCCATCTTGATTGTTTCTTGTTGCGGAGGCTTCACCATGTTCATTTGATGAATGGTTGGATCAAGATCATTACGCACAACATGGTCTTCATCTTCATCTTCAACGGGCTTCACTTCACCAATAGCAAGCTTCTTGATTGCTTCATGTGGGGCTTCCTCATTACCTACATTCTCAACATTGACTTGCTCCTTTTGAGAGCCGTCGGTTTCATCAAAAGTCATGTCTACCGCAATTTCAATCAAACCGGTGGTTTTATTGAAAACATGATATCCATGTTCGTTAGTACCATAACCAAGCATGAAACCTTCATCAACCTTTGGTGCAAACTTAGAACTTTTGGATTTCTTGTTAAGTATGAAACACTTGGATCCAAAAACTCTAAAGTAGTGCACCTTAGGCTTTTTACCGGTTAGAAGTTCGTAGGCGGTCTTTTCTCTTATCTTGTGAAGATATAAGCGGTTGATGGCATGACATGCCGTGTTAACCGCTTCCGCCCAATAGTTGGTTGGAGTCTTGTACTCATCCAACATTGCTCTTGCGGCTTCTATGAGCGTTCGGTTCTTCCTCTCCACAACACCATTTTGTTGTGGAGTGTATAGAACCGAAAACTCATGCTTGACTCCTTCTACATCAAGAAACTCTTCAATGTTGGTGTTCTTGAACTCCATCCCGTTGTCACTTCTAACTCTCTTGATTTTGACATCAAACTCATTTTGGGCTCTTTTAGCAAACTTCTTGAAGATTCCTTGGACTTCACTCTTTTTACGCAAAAAGAATACCCAAGTGAAACGAGAATAATCATCAACAATTACAAAGCCATATTTGTTACCACCAATGCTTATATAAGCGACGGGTCTAAATATGTCCATGTGAAGCAACTCCAATGGCCTTTCGGTTGTCACAACATTCTTGATGGGATGTTTAGCTCCAACTTGTTTTCCCGCTTGGCATGCGCTATAAATCCTATCTTTCTCAAAAGAAACATTTGTTAGTCCAAGGATATGTTCACCTTTTTGAAGTTTGGCCAAGTTCCTCATCCCAACATGGGCAAGTCGGCGATGCCATAACCAACCCATGCTAGATTTTGCCATTAAACAAGTCTCTGGGATTTACTCTATTTGATGTGAAATCAACTAGATAGAGTTTCCCCTTTAAATGACCCGTAAATGCAATAGAGGAATCCTCCCTTCTATAGACTTCCACACCCTTATCCGTAAAGAGACAATTGTAACCCATCTCACAAAGTTGTGAAACGGACAACAAATTGTATCTCAACGAATTCACAAGTAAGACATTGGAAATGGAATTATCATTTGATATTGCAATTTTACCCAAACCGAGTACTTCACCTTTTCCATTGTCACCAAACACAATATTTCCACTTTGATCATGACTTGGTTGAAATGATGTGAACATGTCCTTCTCTCTGGTCATATGATTGGTGCATCCACTATCCAACACCCAACTTGTTCCACCGGAGGAATATTCCTGCAAAAACAAATTATGCTTTTGTTTTAGGTACCCAAAAAGATTTGGGTCCTAAGGGGTTAGTCACATAAAACTTGGGCACCCAAACACTCCTCATAATTTCCTTTCTCTTTTGGGCACCAACATACTTAACCATAATCTTGCCATCCTTGCCCCAACAACACATATAGTCACTAGCATAGCACCGTGGAAGTGGTGCTTGTGGCTTGAGGACATTGGATTGCTTTGTCTTGATTGTCTTGGTATTTGTAGGTTGAATCTTTGGAATGTATACCTTGTTGTTGGCCTTGCATATAAGCTCATCAAGAGCAACGCCCTTGTTGAACTTCACACAAGGCACACCATTTATTATATTCCTTCCATTTGCCTTTCCATCATACCTATTGTAGCCAATGCCTTCCTTGATTGATGGGTGCCTTGATGACTTATATATAGTCTTGTTAGATTGCTCTTGACACTTACACCCATTCTTCAATATCATCTCCAACCTATGAATCTCCTTGTTTTTCTTCTCTAACTCAACAAGGTTAGTTGCATATGCATTTACATCAATTTTATAGCATCTTTTACAACCATCACTAGTGGAGACATTAGAGACTTCGGTTGCCTTAGGAGAAGTTGAAGTGCTAGCCCAAAGAGTACTATAGTTTAGCTCAAGATTTTGATATTTTTCTTTCAAGCTTGTGAGGCTTTCTTGAGCTATACTCTTTTCATTCTTAAGGCTAGCTATTTGATCATTAACCGAGGAATGTTCCTTAGTCAATTTCCCAATTGAGTCATTGGCTAAAGACAATTCAACGGTTAACTTCTTAACCTTCATCTTTTCCTCGGCGATAGATGCTTCAAGTGCAAGGTTTTTCTCTCTCTCTTGAGTAATTATATCTCCTTGCAACTCTAAGCATCTATCCCTCTTCTCTAATTTCTTCATTATCATTTTTATTTTAGTGAATGCCTTTTTACCAAATTTCTTTATCATGGTTGCTTCAATTTCTTCTATGTTATCATCACAACTATCATACTCATCACTAGAGGCAAACGGGTGTAGTATGTACCTTCTCCCCTTTTGCCATGAGACAAGTTGGGGTGTAGTAGTCATTGTCGATGAGGTTGGAGAAGAGCCTCGGTGATGAAGATAGATTGGAGAAGAGCTTTGGTGATGAAGTTGAGTCGAGGAAGATCATGGTCGGTGAAGAAGAGTGGTGGATGGCGATGTTTGCTGGCTCCCTTCTTCTTCTTCTCATCATCACTTGAGTTACTATCACTTGACTCCCATTCTTCCCCAAGATGAGCTTCACCTCTCTTCTTGCCTTTGTTCTTCTTATCTTCATCCTTGTCATGCTTGTGCTTCCTTTTCTCATTAGGACAATCGGCTATGAAGTGACCAACTTGACCACATCCATAGCAAAATCTCCTTTTGAACCTTCTCTTACCATCACCATAGGTCTTGCGGTTGCTTTTCTTCTTCATAAACTTTCTAAGATTTCTAATCACAAATGCAACCTCCGCATCAGAATCTTCTTCTCCACTTGAGGAATCATCCTTCACTTTCTTCTTCTTTTCTTGACTTGAAACTTGACCTTCATGTTGTTGAGTTGCTTTAAGGGCGGCACTCTTGTTGAATCTCATTGCATTAGGATTTTGATTGTGAGCATTAATTGCATCTTCATCTAGACACTCATGATGCTTGAGCTTTGAAAGAACTTCTTGAGGTGTCATCTCATCATAGCCGGGCCTTTCCATGATCATGGACGCTAGCATGTTGTTCTTGGCTCTATAGGTTCTCAACATCTTTCTAGCAACTTTGTTGTCATCCCATTCGTTGCTACCAAGAGCTCTTATGCGGTTGACCAATGCCATGAGCCTATCAAACATGGATTGTGTTGTTTCATTTTACAAGAATACAAATCTTTCCAATTCACCATGAAGTAACTCTATGTTGCCTTTTCTCACACTTTTATCTCCTTCAAATGATACTTTCAAAGTATCCCAAATTTGCTTTGCACTTTCCATTCCATTCACTTTTCTAAACTCATCCGGAGCTAGGCTTGACACAAGCAATGCTACGGCTTGTGCATTTTGATGGAGGTTGTGCACTTCTTCCAGAGTTATCTCTCTATCTTCATTGGTAGGAATCATCACACCAACATCCACAACTTCCCAAAGTCTTACGGCTATTAGATGCATCTTCATCTTGTAAGACCAATCGGTGTATATTGTTCCATCAAAGTGAGGTGGCTTGCCAATATTGATGGACGGAGTATGTAGTGTTGAACCTTTCATGATTTGTCCATAGTCAAAACTCATGTGTGAATATATTCCTTTTCCATGAGCATGCTCACCGGCTCCAATATCACTAGCAGCATCTTTGTTTACTTCATTCTTGTCACTAATATCATTCTTGCCACTTATTGCATCATCAACCTTCTTGCTCAATTCTTCCTTCAACTTGCTCATCTCATCTTGCATCTTTTTCATTTCATCTTGAAAGAGCTTGACTTGAGTACTCATCAACTCTTCAGCTATTTTCTTGGCCATTTTGACTGGCAACGGCTTGCATCTTGTCGGTCTCCGACATTGTTTCTTCTTACATGGTGAAACACAAAGAGAAGACCTTGCTCTGATACCAATTGAAAGGATCTAACAATGCCTAGAGGGGGGGGGTGAATAGGTGTATCTAAAAATTTACTGCAAATGCTAAGTTCAAATCTATCAGCCACTGTTGGAAGTCCCGACGTTTGGGTCGGAACTCCCGACGTTGTCAGAAGTTCTGATGCAAACGTCAGTAGTTCCGACGCCTACGTGAACTACAAAAGCAGTGCCAAATTTAACTTTGTGGATAAATAAACTTACAACCTCACTTCCTAGTGGTTTGGTGAAGATGTTGGGTCACTCCCTTGATGCCGTAATGCCTCCAAACCGTAGATCGAGTCCAAACCCTAAAATGGAGATTTTGGAGACAAAGAGACAAACACATACAAGTAATCTCAAGCAATCACAACAACAACAAGCACACGAGACACAAGGATTTATCCTGAGGTTTGGCAACCCCACAAAGGAGCTCCTACGTCCTCGTTGTTGAGGTGACCACTAAGGTCAGAGTCTTTTCCACCTCCTTGCCTCTCTCAAAGCGACCACAAAGGTCACTTAAGCTTTCCACTAAGAAATCGAAGGGTGATACAAACTTCCCAAGGCTCTTCCATAAGATGGAAGCTCTTGGGCAACACCTAGCCGGCTAGGGGCAAAGCCCCAAGAGTAAAAGACGCAAACACAACCGGCTTGACGAAGAAATCAAGTGCTCAAGCTATCCAAAGTGATGCTCTCACTTAATCCACTCTCCTTTTACTCAAAAACTAAGGGAATCGAAGATTGGAGCAAAGGGGGAATGAGAGGGGTGCTTTAGTTCCTTGGGAGCTATTCAGCACAAAGTGACTCAACTGTGAAATGAGTCCATAACGGTTAGAAGTGAAGAGATGAGTATTTATACTCCAAGTGAAAATCCAACCGTTCAGATCTACGTCGGGAGTCCCGACGCAGATCTCAGGACTTCTGACGAAAGCAGAAAATACTGTTCCCAAAGGGTCAGAAGTCCATGGGTGAAAGTCAGTGTCGGAACTCCCGACGATCGTCGGGACTTCCGACGAGCACAGTTAATCAAACAGCCAGCACTGCGGAGGCCGAGACTCCCGGCCTGGCTCAGGTTAGTGTCAGAACTCCCAGCGAACATCGGGACTTCCGACGGTTGGAACTCCTGGTGAACGTTGGGACTTCCGACGTGCACAGACAGCGAGCAGTCAGAAGCACAGGTGGCGAGACTCCTAGCTAAGGTCAAGACTTCCGACTGTCGGGAGTTCCGACTTACATCGGGACTTCCGACATCGAAAGTCATAGAAAATTATTCTATGTGCTCATGAAGTGCTAGAATAACACTCTTTTGATTTTATTTAAATGCTTGAGCACTCTATCTTCCTCAGACCAACTAAACTTGCATCCCTCTTTATAGTGCGGTGGATCCTAAACTCAAAAACAAAAATAAAAACCTTTGGAGATTGTTTTGAATTCATCCGCCTCTACAACTTTAAGAATTGAGGGATACCATTTCATCTTTATCAACTCTTTGAATCTTTCATGGGACTAATAGCTGCAATATATCTCATTAAGATCACATTAGTCCCTAATTTGGATGTCATCAATACACCAAAACCCACATAGGGGGCAAATGCACTTTTAGTCTCACCCTGACATACTTAGCAAGGGTAGCCGTGGGTTACCTTTGGTACAACTCAGGAACCAAATTCACAGGTTCGATCAGCGCCAGCGCTCTCAGGGATTTTTCTTCTGCTAGGACGATCAGGACTTTTAAATCACCTGCCCTTGGACTCACGCCTATGGCTCCCTTCCAAGGTGTACTTTATACTTATCAACTCCCGGCCTGAGTTGAGCTACTCGGCTTCGCGGTCGGTCTCCAGACCCGGCCAACTAAGAGAGAGGCACGCATTCAATATGAACAGGAAAGGCTCTAAGAATTAGTCCTTAAGCGACACAGATGGAGTCACTATAGACCAGCAAGCCTCTGTCCGGTCTTCATTTCAAATTAAGACTAGTTCTTTTCCACGATAGCAAATATAGCCAACCGTGCCCCATGTATCTTCCTATATCTCACAGGTGACAGGAAATCATCTGACTTCTACCGTGTTTAAGCAGGACTAAGCTCTACACGAGCCTGAGCTACATAGGATTCAGGGTAACAATATCTGGACAAGGAATGGGTAACCAATGTAGCAAGTGTTTGTATCCAACATCTAAACTTAATGCAACAATATATGTAATAATAATACTGTAACTGCATTTCAGAAATTAGGAGGCTTAATATGCTCCGGGGCTTGCCTTTCACAAAGTTGCAAGGACGGTGATCCGGGCACTCAACGGCGACCTCGTCTGGCACTTCTCCTAAAGGCTGCACCTCCTGAACCTCTGGTGTCGGTTGCTGCTGCTCGCTCGGTTCCTCGAATTCTAGCAGTGTTACTCCCTCTGGTACACCTATTGCATGCCGATGCATGAGATAAATATCATGGATGCATAAGGAATGACATGATGCTCATGATGAATGAATCACAGTAAGTGTTTACCGAAAACATCACTGGACACTCGTTTACCGAGTAAGACTAGCCCTATTCAAATCACTTTAAAACAGGTATCTAATTTAACTTGAAGAATAAGATCAACTTACCTAACTTGCATAACCTAAGATAAAGATGCTCATCTTCAGTTAAAGGCCTAACACCTAGGAACATTACCACAAACTTAGAAATAGTAAAGGCATACATAAATTAACATTTGAAGTTTCATATGCACACAAGTAGTCCCTTAATTCAATCACAACTAAAGTTCTACAATTCCAAATGACTTGTATGAGGACATTCTGGAAAGCTTATAAAATTTTCTACAATCAATGGTAAACAGCAAAGCATGATTCTTAGGTTAACCAAATCAATTTCCAGTAAACCTAGAATCTGTTTCAGAAATAACAGGGTTACTAGCTCAATTATTTAATGATGATGCAAAAGCCTAATTTGATCAAACCAAGTTTACCAACTTATTTTTCATACCGAAGAAACATCAGAAAGTATAGTGCCAACTTCTAAATAAATTATTTAATATCCTTTTCCAATTTATTTAGTTAATTAGGTGATTTAAGTAATATATAGTAAAACTATTCATAAAAATCTACAAAAATTACAATAGCTATCTCATGCTTCACATAGACTACCATAAACATTTCAAAGCCATTGAGCAAGCAAAACTTGTTGTATCCAAAATAACAGGTGGCATGCCTATTTTTAGCATAATTAGGAAACCCTAATGAAAAGTGTCAAGCAATAGATTTCTCATTTTTCCTAGCATCATTCTAGCATACGAACCTTACTCACCAAATTTTACCTATACTGGATCTATAGAAAAATTATGAAAATTCACACAAGATCCATCCATTGATAAAAAGAAATTCTATAACTCAAAAACTATACATGCACTAGCTCTGAAATTTTAACCAGAGATTCTACTAAGCAATAATAGATTGCCCACAAAATTTCATAATTTTTGGACCACAGAAACTCAAGATAAAATTCAAACAAGTTTGCATATATCCAAAAACACATTTCAAAGTCCTATTTAATTTATCTAGAATTTCTAAAACATGTGCTCATATAATATTTTTATTAAATACTAGACAATACTAGGAACTCAACAAAATTAGAACCATAACATTTGGATCTATATACTAGGAAATACATATTTTTGAATATCAACACAAATCTATGAAATAATAAAGCAAAACAAAAATGAAAACCTAACCGCTACTGGGCTAGCCCAGAGAATCACAGCGGCCCATGAATACGCGCTGGCGTGGCCCAAGATGCGGTGTAGCCCAGGCTTGCTCCCGCCTGAGCCTCTGCGGCTAACACGCGGGACCCACGTGATAGAGAGATAGACAGGGATGGAGGAAGACGACGGCGTAACTCACCGCCGGTGGCTTCTCCAGCGAAGGCAATGGTGCTACTGTGTTCACTACATCAGTGCACACCTAGCAGTGTCCTTGATTGATGCTTTTGGCACGGCTACCAGGGTTGGCGACAAGCACGGCGGCGTGCGGCCACGGCATGGCCGGCTCCGGCGAGACGACGGCGCCGTAGCCCTAACGGGTGACTCTATGAGCTTCAGTAGGGTTCACTGGACCTAGCTCATGGCAGAGGAGGGATGGCAAGGATGCGAGGACAACTGGCCACGCGGAGCACCATCTCCGGCGAGAACAGCCACGGCGGCGGTGGAAGGAAATGATGAATTCGTCTTTACCAAGGCACAATCGACCCGGCTGAGAGGTGGAGGTGGCAGAGGGGATCACGGTGAGGCTACGAGCGAGATGGCTGGCACATTTTTGTAGTGGCGAGCTCGAACGGCAACAGCGATGCTCGGTCGGCAATGGCGGACAGCTTTGGCTCGGCGCTGTGAGAGGCGAGAGATGAGAAATGGAGCGACGACTCGGTCGGGCAGGCGCTGGGTGGCTTCATGATGTGGCCAGCACGCCAGGATGTGCACGGCGTGTGGCAGCGCGTTCAGGCAATCGTCGACGGTTGGCAACACGCGTCGGACGTTTTCTGAACTCAGTCAGTCACTGTAGCTAGTCTGAACTCTGATTCAGTGATCCTATTGAGCTTGACCGAGCAACTTCGATGCGATAAAACGGCTAACTCGTTGATCCATTGCAAAAATAGTGTACATGAAACTTGTAGAGGTATGGTATGGCTACATCTTTGATTTAGAAATCAACAACTCATTCGCCCTAGATCAGAAGTTATATGAAGCCCAAGTTGGCCTGATCCAACTGAAAATGTAGTTTAAGACTTAGACAAATTTTTCAGTGAAATTAGCATGAAATACTGACTTGCGGGCCATGTTTGACCATGTTCCACACCTTTTCATGAGTTGGTCATAAAACAACTTTTGTTCCTTGATAAATTAGCTACAACTTTGGTAAGGAGTGCACAGCCATGCAAAGCCTCTAAGTTGGTCTTTTGAATCAGTCAAATAGTGACACTCCAAGGGTTAATTCTAGTCAAACCTTCACTTGAGGGCATTTTGGTCATTTTGATCTACATGAACAATGTCCCAACAAGTAACCTAAGTGTAGTTAAGGTGTAATAGACCATGATCAACCATTTTACAAAATTGTTATACCACTTCTAATGATCACACGTGATAAAGCAATTAAAACAAGCAATTCACTCATATGTGGCAATGCAATGTTTCACATGTTGCATGACCTTGTGGTTATTTTATACTTGTCATATTACTACCATGTTGCCATGTTTCAAGGTATGAGAAACTTAGGTTGCATTCACATTACTATTCACAACACTAAAGTATGAAACATACACAATTGGAAAATGTTGCATATGCATGTTTCAGTAATAAAGGCATGATGAGATAGATGATGCACATGTTTATGAAATGAAATGCAATTAGTAGAAGCCAAACACCTAGGGTGTTATAGCCCTCCCCCCTTAGAAAAATCTCGTCCCAAGATTTGGAAAGCGTACCATTTAGTATAGAAAGTTGGATGATTTTCTTTTAAATAATCTTCCCGCTCCCAAGTTGCATCCCGTTCGCTATGATTACTCCAAACTACCTTGTATAACTTAACCACTCGTGTACGAGTCACTCTTTCTTGAGTATCTAGAACTTGCATGGGCTTTTCCTCATAAGAAAGATCAGATTTCAAGTTGACTTTCCTTGTTGCTATTCTTTCCTCGGGAATACGAAGACACTTCTTCAGCTGGGACACATGGAATACTAGGAATATAGCTCCCATCTCACGTGGTAGATCGAGCTTATATGCTACTCTTCCACTTTTCTCGATAATGCGGTAGGGTCCAACATATCGAGGCTCAAGCTTCCTTTTAATTCCAAAACGCTTGACTCCTTTCATAGGGGATACCTTCAAATAAACATGATCACCTACTTCAAACTCAATAGGTTTTCTTCTCTTGTCAGCATAGCTCTTTTGTCTAGCCTGTGTGGCAGTCATATTCTTCTGTATAGTTCGGACTTGCTCTTCGGCTTCTTTTACAAAGTCAATACCATAGAATCTTCTTTCCCCAGGTTCCACCCAGTTCAAAGGAGTTCTACACTTGTGGCCATAAAGAGCTTCAAAAGGAGCCATTTTGATACTCTCTTGATAACTGTTGTTATAAGAGAATTCAGCGAGAGGTAACCAGTTCTCCCAAGAGCCTTTGCAAGAGATAAGACAAGCCCTAAGCATGTCTTAAAAAATTTGATTAACACGCTCAGTCTATCCTGATGTTTGTGGATGATAGGCAGAACTACAGATTAAATGAGTGCCAAGATTCTGATGTAAGCACTCCCAAAAGCAAGCCGTGAACTGCGGTCCTCTATCAGAAATAATGGATTTGGGGACACCATGGAGACGTACCACTTGTTGAAAATAAATCTCAGCATAATTGTGCGGGTGATAGGTAGACTTGACCGGAATAAAGTGAGCGGATTTAGTTAGACGATCTACGATAACCCAGATGGAATCACAACTCTTTTTGGTAGTGGGTAATCCAATAATAAAATCCATGCTAATTTCTTCCCACTTCTAGCCAGGAACAGAGAGTGGCTGCAATAGTTCGGGCCTTATGTGAATAGCCTTGACTCTGCAACAGTTATCACACCTTGCCACATAAGCTACGATTTCTTTCTTCATCTTGGTCCACTAATAATATAGCTTGAGATCTTGATACATTTTATTGCTACCAGGATGGATGGACAATTTAGAAGAATGGGCTTCAGCCATAATTTGATTTCTAAGTTCTTTGTCTTTAGGTACCACAAGCCTATCATTAAACCAGAGAATTCCCTTGTCATTGACCCTAAAGTGCTTGGTTTCTTTCTCTTTCATCTTTCGCTTGATATGAAACACACCCACATCAGTCTTCTGGAGTTCGATAATTCGACTTCTAAGAGAGCAATCCATAGTGATGTTATGGAGTACTATAGGATGAAGGAGGTGTACCAGATGAAAGTCTTCACTAACTAAGGAATTGTAATGGGCCTTTCTGCTTAAGGCATCAGCAACCACATTTGCCTTACCAGGATGGTAGTGCACTTGAAGGTTGTAGTCTTTGATTAATTCTAACCATCGCCGTTGACGTATGTTCAACTCGGGTTGAGTAAAGATGTACTTGAGGCTTTTATGGTCAGTATAGATGTTGCACACATTACCCAGCAAGTAATGTCTCCAAATCTTCAGGGCATGAACAACCGCAGCTAGCTCTAAGTCATGGGTAGGATAGTTGACTTCATGCTTCCGAAGCTGGCGTGAAGCATAAGCAATTACCCGGCCCTCCTGCATAAGAACACACCCCAAACCAGTGCCACATGCGTCACAGTAGACATCAAAAGGCTTCTCGATGTTAGGTTGTGCTAATACAGGAGCAGAGGTTAGTAAGGTCCGCAAAGTGTGGAAAGCCTCTTCACACTTCGGAGTCCACACAAACTTCTCATCCTTTTGCAGTAGTCGAGTCATGGGCTTGGTGATTTTTGAGAAATCCAAGATAAAGCGATAATAATAGCCAGCCAATCCTAGGAAACTTCGGACTTCTGTGACCGTAGTAGGTGCCTTCTACTCAAGGACTTCTTGCACCTTAGTAGGGTCAACCGAAATTCCATCACCAGATAACACATGACCTAGAAAAGGTATCTTGTTCAACCAGAACTCGCACTTGCTGAACTTAGCATAAAGCTGGTTGTCACATAACCGAGTTAAAACAATTCTCAGATGTTCAGCATGCTCTTCTTCATTCTGAGAATATACAAGGATATCATCAATGAACACGACGACAAATTTGTCCAATTCTGGCATGAATACAGAATTCATCAGGTACATAAAGTGTGCCAGAGCATTTGTCAACCCAAATGACATGACGAGGTATTCGAACAAGCCATAACGAGTAGAGAAAGCTGTCTTTGGTATATCTTTAGGATGAATTTTGATCTGATGATAGCCTGATCTCAAATCGATCTTGGAGAATACCTTAGCTTTGGAGAGCTGATCAAACAGAATATCGATGCGAGGAAGAGGGTATTTGTTCTTGATAGTCATAGCATTAAGGGGGCGATAATCCACGCACATGCGCAAAGACTCATCCTTCTTCTTCACAAATATAGCTGGATAACCCCAAGGAGAAGAACTAGGCCGAATCAAACCTTTCTTCAATAGCTCATTCAACTGACTCTTCAGCTCAGCCAACTCATTGGGCGGCATTCTATAAGGCCTTCAAGAAATAGGAGCCGTACCCGGAATGAGTTCTATCTTGAATTCTACATCATGGTCTGGAGGTAATCTAGGCAAGTCATCAGGGAAGACATCTGGAAACTCACAGACAACTGGTAGATCCTCAATGGCTTTGGCTAGGGTAGCATTGGCCGTATTGTGGATAGAGATATCATGAGGTAACTGCACTAGAAAACCCTTCTTATCCACAGGATCCCTCAACATTACCACACGGGTTGAGGTATCGATCAACACTCCATTCCCGCTCATCCACTTCATTCCTAGGATTATATCAATTCCTACCCCCGGTAGAACTACAAGATCCATAAGGAACTCTCGATCCCTAATCTCAATCTTTACATCTTTAACTACTTGGTTAGTTAGGATATTATTTCTAGCAACACTAATACAATAACCACCCTTGACAATTATAATCACATTCATATTATGCTCAGATGCAAAAGTAGAACTCATAAAGGAGTGTGAAGCACCCGAATCAAAGAGCACAACTGTAGGGTGATCATTAACAAGGAACTTACCAGCGGTGACCACTTCACCAGCAAGAATTTCCTCCACTGTAGTGTAGTGAACACGCCCCTGACGGACATTTCCTTGAGCATTCTTGGGAGGATAGGGACACTTATTGGCCTAGTGACTAGGCTGGTTACAGTTCCAGCATGGCTTGTTAGTTGGTGGGGCATTGGAGTTGCCCTATCCAGAGGTATTCTTTGGCAAGGAAATTGTGTACCCCTTGCGGAAACCAGTTTTAGCTTGATTCTTTTTTTGAGGTGGGCAGTACTGGAAATTAGCATTGGGTGGATGGTACTGGGTCTTGGATACCATTGGAGCCTTAGACTGAGAAGCACCAGCCTCAAAGTTTCTTTTACGGTTCTTGGAAGCAGCATAAATCTTGTCATTGTTCTCCTGGGTTAGGGTGTCACTGATAAACTCATTGAAGGTGACACACTTGCAGTTATCCATAGACTTCATCAGTTTAGGGGAAAGTCCCCTCTTGAAGCTAGCTATTCTCTTGGCATCAGTATCAATGAACTTGGGAGCATACCTTGCTAGGTTGTTGAATGCCTGGAGGTATTCATTAAGACTCTTATTGCCTTGGGTTAGCTTCATAAACTCAGTATGCTTAATGGCCATGAGACCAGGAGGGATAAAGTGTCCCCTAAAGGCTGCCTAGAACTGGTTCCAAATGATCTCAATGTTAGCAGGGAAGGTGGTCCTGTGATGGGTCCACCAGATGCCTGCAGGGCCTTGGAGCTGGTGTCCTGCATACGAAGCCTTCATGCCTTCAGTCAAATGGAGCAATCCAAACCTTTGCTCTATCATGCTCAACCATTCATCCGCTTGTAAGGGTTCTTCTGCCTCACAAAAGATAGGAGGCTTTGTGTCCATGAAGTCCTTAAAGCTACTGTACTGGTTCGGCTTGGGTCCCTGGCGGACATGCCGATCCTCACGGTTAGCCATCTGGCGCATAGCCTCAGCTAGCATGCGCTGACTTTCCATGACCGTCTGCATTAGCTCAGCTAGTGTGGGTGGTGGAGGAGGTGGTTGTTCCTCATCTCCCATGCTACGACCGCGATGAAGGTTATAAGCCATCTGCAAAAGGTATAGCCAATGAGCACTAATGATGTGGAAACTTTTGTAGATGAATTATATAATTATGCCAAACTGATTCCATCGGAGAGAATGCATTTATATAATCAACAGAGGCACAATCATTCATCACAATCACACAACTCATCAAGCGCATCAATTGACACATAAATGAGATGAACTTAACCAACAATCGAGATCCATAGACCACAAAGACGAATTTCATCAAAAGCTCACATACGTGGAGCATAATACGTCCGATAGGTTCGTCCCAGCCATAGTGGTTCCAAACTTACATCAAGGGTAACATAGGGTTCGATAGTACATCCCAATGATTAACTTGATACAAAGCTACTCGTTCATGCATGAGGATCAACAAAAGACTAGCTCTAGCGCATTAGCTAAGTAGTAAGCTAAATTATGCATCATCCTCGGAGTCAGTGTCGAAGATCTCTCCTCCATCTTCATCACTAGCAGGCTCTAACTCCTCATCTTCCTCCTCATCAGGTGGGACGTCCTCGGGTCCATTGACCTCCATGTCATCATTACCTTTAGCCATGATGACACTAGAACCCATCTCATCCTCATCCTCAGGTGGCAGGAGAGGGTGAAGTTGATTGTGTAACAGGTGAACCTCCTCATGGAGATTGTCATTGTACTCCTCAGCAACTGCCACTTGCTGCTCTAACTCCACTTGTCACGCCCTCAACACATTCTCTTCGTGCCAGGCTTCATTCCATTGGTTCATCATGTGAATCAACATACATTCACAGTTGCGGTGAGCAACTGTCAACCTCTGAACCTCAAGGGTCTCTTGGTCCTGTTCCTGTGTTACTTGCTCCAAACGGTGCTGAGCCGCATTCCTCTCAGCAGTCACCCGGGTCAGCTCTGTCCTCAGCCTTTCCACCTTAGTAGGCTCAGGACGGGGCTCACAAGGAGCTAAACGGTGATGAGGCACCCTACCTCCAGCAGACTTGCGAGCAGTGAGTTTTGTGTGCGCCATCTGTAGCAAAAAGTTGCAACATAAGGGAAGAATCAATTAAGGGATACGGAATTTAATTAGTTGGGACAATCAAATTTTAAGGGAGGGAATAATGCAGAAATGCAATGTATGCTTGAACATGATGCATGCATGATCCGTACGTCCTCACAAACCTAGAAAAATTTAAAGGCTAGCGAAATATATGGTGGCATGCACACGTTCTCTCATATACGGTAGCTAGTCGATCTACAACAATACGTTGTTAGTGTACCTACAGAAAATATCATTTCAGCCCAGTAATTTCCCAAAAAGCATAGAAAACAAGTAATAAACTAAATACTTTCATACATGCATTCCCTGATGCATATACTCTAGTATCACAGCTACCCATCAGAGATACCCACTTTTAAGTACTCTCATAGATACATGATTGAACATGTAAGTATGCGAGCAACCACAACTACTCTCCCCTAGACCGATGGTTGGACGGTCATTCTCTCATAGCTCCCACTTACCAGAGCGTAGAGGTATTTTGAACCATACATTACCACCCAAGCGGATGGCATCCATACAATAGCACGCCGTATGGACGATGAAACAGAAATAAGTAGGAACCCCAAAGTTAGTACTTTAATAAGCCACCTAAGAGTCCTTATTTGAGCATAAGGGATATGACCACTAGCAATACTTAGTATTTAATTTAGGATTTTCACAAATACTTTTGTTTTAAATACACAAATGACATATTTAGTGTCAAATCTTGCTCTGATGCCAACTGTAACAGAACCAACCAAATCATAAGAATGTAAGTACAAAAACAATCACCGAAGCGATCAAATTCCTATACTTAAGCTCCCATAATCCCGGTAGTCCAGAAATCACAAAGGATTTCAATCAACTCTCGACATACAAACCAAGATCATAGTGATTCAACACAACACATCATCCGTTACAATATTTCATAAGTAGCATTCGGATTACATCCATCAGAGTTGAAATAGAATATTACAAACCAAGTTTGAGTGTGCGGAAGCAACATAGTTTGGTACAAAACATCATAGTTTTCAATTACATTGCCAAGGCTAAGTCATGTCCCACAAAAGCATTATCAGGTACGAGAACTAGTAGAGACCGTGCCCAACGGTCTAGTCTTCGTCCCTAGCTGGGAGAAGGCAGTACTTGCAGCAACCAAAGTAGAACTGGTCATCTGCGACAGGTGGGAGATAAACCCTGAGTACGAGAAGGTACTCAGCTAGACTTACCCATCAAAACCAGAAATAAAAGACACCAAGGATCATGCAAGGCTTTTCAGGTGGGCTAGCTTGACACAGTTGCATAAAAGAGCTTATGAATAGAGTAACCAATTTAAACTTAGCATCAAGCTTATTATTATTTACCTATCCACTAGATTAGCACCTGTACTAGAGCACTCACTTATTAGGAGCAAACAATATTAACCATAGTAGGTATAATAAGGCTGTCATCATCATATCATCATTTCCAAACCATTAAGTTATTTAGTGTATCTACATTGGAGATAAGCCCGTCAAGTTCTCACTAACCGGGAGAGACAGTGACTCGAATCGAATTACAACTCAGCTGAGGGGGTATTCCTAACTCTCACCCTGGCATACTTAGTAAGGGTAGCTATGGGTTACCTTTGGTACAACTCAGGAACCAAATTCGCGGATTCGATCAGCGCCAGCGCTCTCAAGGATTACCCTTCTGCCAGGACGATCAGGACTTTTAAATCACCTACCCTTGGACTCATGCCTACGGCTCCTTTCTGAGGCGTACTTTATACTTATCGACTCCCGGCCTGAGTTCAGCTACTTGGCTTTGCGGTCGGTCTCCAGACCCGGCCAACTAAGAGAGAGGCATGCGTTCAACATGAACAGAAAAGGCTCCAAGAATTAGTCCTTAAGCGACACAGACGGAGTCACTGCAAACCGGCAAGCCTCCGTCCGGTCTTCATTTCAAATTAAGACTGGTTCTTTTCCACAATAGCAAATATAGCCAGTGCCCCATGTATCTTCCTATATCTCATAGGTGACAGGAAATCACCTGACTTCTACCGTGTTTAAGCAGGACTAAGCACTACACGAGCCTAAGCTACATAGGGTTCAGGGTAACAATATCTAGACAAGGAATGGGTAACCAATGCAGCAAGTGTTTGCATCCAACACCTAAACTTAATGCAACAATATATGTAATAATAATACTGTAACTGCATTTCAGAAATTAGGAGGCTTAATATGCTCCGGGGCTTGCCTTTCACAAAGTTGCAAGGACGGTGATCCGGGCACTCAACGGTGACCTCGTCTGGCACTTCTCCTGAAGGCTGCACCTCCTGAACCTCCGGTGTTGGTTGCTGCTGCTCGCTCGGTTCCTTGAATTCCAGCAGTGTTACTCCCTCCGGTACACCTATTGCATGCCGATGCATGAGATAAATATCATGGATGCATAAGGAATGACATGATGCTCATGATGAATGAATCACAGTAAGTGTTTACCGAAAACATCACTGGACACTCGTTTACCGAGTAAGACTAGCCCTATTCAAATCACTTTAAAACAGGTATCTAATTTAACTTGAAGAACAAGATCAACTTACCTAACTTGCATAACCTAAGATAAAGATGCTCATCTTCAGTTAAAGGCCTAACACCTAGGAACATTACCACAAACTTAGAAATAGTAAAGGCATACATAAATTAACATTTGAAGTTTCATATGCACACAAGTAGTCCCTTAATTCAATCACAACTAAAGTTCTACAATTCCAAATGACTTGTATGAGGACATTCTGGAAAGCTTGTGAAATTTTCTACAATCAATGGTAAACAGCGAAGCATGATTCTTAGGTTAACCAAATCAATTTCCAGTAAACCTAGAATCTATTTCAGAAATAACAGGGTTACTAGCTCAATTATTTAATGATGATGCAAAAGCCTAATTTGATCAAACCAAGTTTACCAACTTATTTTTCATACCGAAGAAACATCAGAAAGTATAGTGCCAACTTCTAAATAAATTATTTAATATCCTTTTCCAATTTATTTAGTTAATTAGGTGATTTAAGCAATATATAGTAAAACTATTCATAAAAATCTACAAACATTACAGTAGCTATCTCATGCTTCACATAGACTACCATAAAAATTTCAAAGCCATTGAGCAAGCAGAACTTGCTGTATCCAAAATAACAGGTGGCATGCCTATTTTTAGCATAATTAGGAAACCCTAATGAAAAGTGTCAAGCAACATATTTCTCATTTTTCCTAGCATCATTCTAGCATACGAACCTTACTCACCAAATTTTACCTATACTGGATCTATAGAAAAATTATGAAAATTCACACAAAAACTATACATGCACTAGCTCTAAAATTTTAACCAGAGATTCTACTAAGAAATAATAGATTACCCACAAAATTTCATAATTTTTGGACCACAAAAACTTAAGATAAAATTCAAACAAGTTTGCATGTATCCAAAAACACATTTCAAAGTCCTATTTAATTTATCCAGAATTTCTAAAACATGTGCTCATATAATATTTTTATTAAATACTAGACAATACTAGGAACTCAACAAAATTAGAACCATAACATTTGGATCTATATACTAGGAAATACATATTTTTGAATATCAACACAAATCTATGAAATAATAAAGCAAAACAAAAATGAAAACCTAACCGCTACTAGGCCAGCCCGGAGAATCACGGTGGCCCATGAATACGCGCTGGCACGGCCCAAGACACGGCGTAGCCCAGGCTTGCTCCCGCCTGAGTCTCTGCGGCTGACACGCGGGACCCACGTGATAGAGAGACAGGCAGGGGAACGGAGGAAGACGACGGCGCAACTCGCCGCCGGTGGCTTCTCCGGTGATGGCAACGGTGCTACTATGTTCACTACATCAGTGCGCACCTAGTAGTGTCCTTGATTGATGCTTTTGGCATGGCTACCAGGGTTGGCGATGAGCATGGCGACGCGCGGCCACGGCATGGCCGGCTCTGGCGAGACGATGGCGCCGTAGCCCTAACGGGTGGCTCTACGAGCTTCAGTAGGGTTCACCGAACCTAGCTCAAGGTAGAGGAGGGATGGCAAGGACGCAAGGACAGCTAGCCACGCGGAGCGCCATCTCCGGCGAGAACAGCCACGGCGGCGGTGGAAGGAAACAACGAATTCGTCCTTACTAAGGCACAATCGACCTGGCTGAGAGGTGGAGGTGGCAGAGGGGATCACGGCGAGGCTACGAGCGAGATGGCCGGCGTGTTTTTGTAGTGGCGAGCTCGAACGGCAACGGCGATGCTCGGTCGGCAATGGCGGATGGCTTTGGCTCGGCGCTGTGAGAGGCAAGAGATGAGAAATGGAGCGACGACTCAGTCGGGCAGGCGCTGGGTGGCTTCATGACGCGGCTAGCACGCCAGGATGTGCACGGCGCATGGCAGCGCGTTCAGGCGATCGTCGATGGTTGGCAACACACATTGGACATTTTCTGAACTCGGTCAGTCACTGTAGCTAGTCTGAACTCTGATTCAGTGATCCTATTGAGCCTGACCGTGCAACTTTGATGCGATAAAACGGCTAACTCGTTGATCCATTGCAAAAATAGTGTACATGAAACTTGTAGAGGTATGGTAGGGCTACATCTTTGATTTAGAAATCAATAACTCATTCGCCCTAGATCAGAAGTTATATGAAGCCCAAGTTGGCCTGATCCAACTAAAAATGCAGTTTAAGACTTAGACAAATTTTTCAGTGAAATCAGCATGAAATACTAACTTGTGGGCCATGTTTGACCATGTTCCACACCTTTTCATGAGTTGGTCATAAAACAACTTTTGTTCCTTGATAAATTAGCTACAACTTTGGTAAGGAGTGCATAGCCATGCAAAGCCTCTAAGTTGGTATTTTGAATCAGTCAAACAGTGACACTCCAAGGGTCAATTCTAGTCAAACCTTCACTTGAGGGCATTTTGGTCATTTTGATCTACATGAACAATGTCCCAACAAGTAACCTAAGTGTAGTTAAGGTGTAATAGACCATGATCAACCATTTTACAAAATTGTTATACCACTTCTAATGATCACACGTGATAAAGCAATTAAAACAAGCAATTCACTCATATGTGGCAATGCAATGTTTCACATGTTGCATGACCTTGTGGTTATTTTATACTTGTCATATTACTACCATGTTGCCATTTTTCAAGGTATGAGAAACTCAGGTTGCATTCACATTACTATTCACAACACTAAAGTATGAAACATACATAATTGGAAAATGTTGCATATGCATGTTTCAGTAACAAAGGCATGATGAGATAGATGATGCACATGTTTATGAAATGAAATGTAATTAGTAGAAGCCAAACACCTAGGGTGTTACATTCTCCCTGGGGGAGAAGTGTAGAGAGCAGGATTTTAGGGGCTTTCGCCGGCTTCCGCTCGTGAGCCGTTTTGGTTTTGTCCGTTTGGCACGGCTTCATCAAAAGCCGCTCGAGAAGCTGCTCATGAAGCCGTGCCAAAGGGGCCCTTAGTATTAGATGTAGACTTTCAAAAAAGTTATTAGATGCATGGGACATACTATATATGGATGGGTATTAATAAGATGCATCTCATGCTCATAGAAAGCCATGCAGCCCGAGCCCGTCGGCCGGGCCCAAGGCCCAGTTTTTTGGCCCGGCCCAAGCACGGAGGCAAGCGGGCCCGGGCTGGCCCAGCCTAGAGCAGCAGGCCATGC
Organism: Miscanthus floridulus; assembly: GCF_019320115.1. Taxonomy (NCBI): domain Eukaryota; kingdom Viridiplantae; phylum Streptophyta; class Magnoliopsida; order Poales; family Poaceae; genus Miscanthus; species Miscanthus floridulus. The sequence continues at coordinate 27,997,057 of NC_089585.1, read as the reverse complement.
CTGGGCCTGACCCTAGGCACATGGGCTGGCACGGCATGGCCTGCTACAGAGCAGCCAGCCCAGTGATGGCCCGGCCTGCCAGCGCCCCGGCCGCCCCCACTGGCCCACCCCCGCGCGACCGCGCCGCCCCGCCCCCGCATATAAGTAGCTCGGCTCCCCCCGCTCCCAACCCTAACCCTCCAGTCTCCACTCTCCTCGCCCCATCGCCCGCTCCTCGCTTCCTCATCCGCTCCGCTCTCCACTCCAAACCCTAACCCTAATCCTCACTCGCTCATCGGCTCGCATCCACGATCTAGTGAATCTGAGCTCTCTCTCATGATCTATTAATCTCGTCCGTCGTCCCCGACTCCGGTGACCTCGATCCACCTCTCCTCCCTTCTCCCTCTCTCTTCTCTCGCTCTCGGTGAACTATGTGAGTTCGTGACTGTGTTCTCGTCCGTCCCTCCTCCATCGTTCGCCATTGTTTCTAATCGGTCTCTCTCCTCTCTAGGTGGCCCTCGTCATCTTCAGCACCGGGCTCCGATTGCGTAGGTACTCCGCTAACCCTAACCCTAACCCTAACCCTAGATCTGTCTAATGTCTTCTCCACTTCTTGTGTCTCTTCTACGTCTTCCACTGACTCTGGATCTATACCTCTATGGCTCTATCTCCTGACTCTGTTTTTCTCCTCCATGCAGGTCGGTTGCTGATGTCTCGTCATCCTCTTCCTATGGCATAGACCAGGCACGGCGGCCCCGTGCACCGTTGAGGAACGGTGCTGGAGATAAGCCGCTCGTGGTCAAGGTCGCCATGGCGGATGACGATGATGTTGTCTATCCACTCACTGGCAATGATGACCTGATCGCAATAGGGCTACTCCCAGAGGACGACGACGACATCCGTGACGACGCTGCTGCGTTGTTGGGTATCGATGTCGGTAGCAGCTCTGCTCTAATCGATCTGGACGGTGGCGACGGTGGTGGAGGGGTGGAGCCGACGCCGTCGGCGATGACGATAGGGACACTGGTTGGCTCCAACAGCACAGATGGTACCTCATGCCTTGGTAAGCGTAAATCTGGTGTCTGGGTTGATTTTGATGAGATCTATGAGACTTTGAATGGTCAAAAGGTTAGAACTGCTACTATCTATAAAATGTGTAAGAGTAGATTGTCTGCTAGATCTACTGCTAGCACTGACCATTTGATTAGGCATAAAAATCTTGTAGGAAAAAGGTTGATCATGCTGCTAGGGTTCAGTCTAGGCTTTCTTACAATCCTGATGGATCTATGCATAACTGGGACTACAATCCTACTGTTGCTCGCTCTGAGTTGTGTAGGTTGATTGCTAGGCTTGACCTTCCATTAGGTATAGGTGGGTCACAGGCATGGGAGGATTACATTGTTCTTGCTCATAACCCTAGGTTTGCCAAGGTTTCTAGACAGAACACACTAGAGATCTTGGTAAGCTGTTTACTGAACGCCGTGATAAGCTTAAGAATTTTGTGTTGCCTGTTGTTTCTTCTGTTGCTTTGACTTCAGATATTTGGTCTAGTAATGCTAAGGAGGACTATATTAGTGTTGTTGATCACTATGTGAATGCTGATTGGGAGTTACAGAAAAGGGTTATTGATCTTAGGCCGATTGAGGTTAAACATTCTGGTAAAAACATTAATGAAAGAATTGCTGCTGTGGTTGAGGAGTATTGTCTGATTGACAAGATTTTCTCTGTCACTTTAGACAATGCTTCTTCTAATGCTAGGGCTATGAATACTTTGACACCTTTATTTGCTTGTTACTTGGGTCCTGATCCTTCACCTGATCATTTGGATCCTAGTAACCGTAAGTACAGTCTTGTACATCAACATTGTGCTTGTCATATCATTAATCTCATTGTAAAATCTGGATTAAAGAGGTTGAAATCTTACATAGAAGATTTTAGAACTACAATTAACTTCTTAAATTCCTCTAATCAAAGAATTGCATTATTCAAGGAATATTGTAATGCTAAGGGTGTTAGACCTAGAAAGTTTGGCTTAGATATGGATGTTAGATGGAATTCTACTTACCTGATGCTTAAACACTTGGTTCCATACAAGAATGTCTTTTCTGTGTTCATTAATTCCCATTATGGTTCACAATTGTTGACTACAAATCATTGGTATTTTACTGAGAAGTTACTGGAGTTCCTGGAACTCTTCTATGACTCCACTGTTGTACTGTCTGGTGTTTATTATCCTACAAGTCCACTTGTTCTACATCATATCCTAGAGATTGCTTCTCATTTGCATGCATGTGAAAAAGAGCATAATCTAAGAACTATTGTATTACCTATGAAGCTTAAGTTCCTTAAATATTGGCAGGACATACCTCTGTTATATTCATATGCATTCATTCTTGATCCTAGAGCTAAGATGAGTGGTTTCTTTAATGTGCTGCAATTACTTGGTGAATACACTAGTTCTGAGTACAGTTCATACTATGCTGATGTTAAAACTGAATTGTATAAACTGTTTAACAAATATGAGAGCAAGTTTGGTACAGCTAGGTCTCAAAGGGTTGCACAGCCATCACATCATACATGTAAGAAAAAGCAGGCCTGGGGAAGAATCTTTGGCCGTGGATCAGGTATTGTTGGTGCTTTCCCTCTCTCTGCCACTTCATCTTCATCTACTGCTGTTTCTGAGCTATCAGCTTACTTAGACAGTGACAATGTCACTTCTTATGAGGATGATTTTGACCTACTTCTATGGTGGTGTGACCACAAGCTAACCTCTCCAATCCTGTCTATAATGGCTAGAGATATCCTATCAGTTCCTGTATCTACTGTCTCTTCGGAGTCTTGTTTCAGTTTGACAGGTAGAATAATTGAGGAACGGCGGCGACGCTTGTCACCAGAAACTGTGGAGATGCTGACCTGCTTAAAGGACCGGGAGTTAGGAGAAAAAAGGGAACAACATGCTGTTGACAACCAAGAACTTGAAGACTCATTCCAGAACTTGTACCTTGATGAAGATGGACTTGCTGGTGGTGCTCCTGGTACTTAGTGAGGTACTGAGGTTGAAACTTGCCTCCTGAGTGTGTGTGTGATCTGTAACTGTGAAAGGGTGTGTGTGACTCAGTGACTGTGAAAGACTTGTCTATCATTTGAACAATGGTTAATTAAGAGCTGGCTGCACTCTTTTTTTTCTAGGGTTTCTCACAAGGGTGGGTTTTACCTAGAAAGGTTTTTAATGATGCAACATTGCACTAAACAGCTCATTTTGGTTATTTCTGTTGTCTGTCGGCTTTGGACTTTGATTCTGTGAATATGTAAATGTATGAACTGTGATCTGTGAATGTATCGGACATTTCGACTTCGATTCTGTGAATGTATGAAAATGTGACTGTATCGGATAAGTTTTGGACTTTGATTCTGTGAATGTAAGAAACTATGATGATGTATTGATGTGAACTGTGAATGTATGAATTATGAAACTGTGAACTGTTATCTGCTTGTGAATGCAAAGGGAAACAGGCCACGGGCTGGCACGGCCCGTGATTCTAGCCGTGCTTCGTAGGCCGGCCCGGCACGAAAATCGGCCCATAGTGCCGTGCCTGTGCCAAAGGCCAGGCCCGTGGGCCTATGAGGCATGGCCTGTGAGGCACGGTGTGCCGTGCCGGCCCGTTGGCTATCAGGCCGTGCTGGCACAGGCCCGTGCCGTGCCGTGCCGGCCCGTTGGCCATATATACTCATGCTATCTGAATCCAAAAAATAATAATTACATGCATTCATATCCGTACATATTTATCTGTATCCAGTCCGTTTTTTTCATCCCAACTCCACTGTTGAGAAACAAGAGTAAAAATTGAATAGGGTCCATGTGTTAATGAAATCCAGTAAAACTGAATATGCATGGCGATACTTGTGCGTTCCTGCATTCCTGGCTTCCTGCCTAAGTCCTGAAGCAACCGCAACTCCAATGTGATGCCACCACCGCGGCAACAGAAACAGACCAGCTGGAACTGAGAGCTTGGGCCTTGTTCTGGAGATGCAATCAAGCAGGCACCGCATCCTTGAGATCAAGTATCCGGTGACTCAGATCGGGGACGAGTTGTCTTCATGCTGATATTAGCACACCATCTTGATGGAATCTGCAGGCTTGGGGGCAACGAAGACAAATCAGGATCGATAATTCAAATGTCTTCTGATTCACAGAACAGTATGTGGGAACAAAAATGGTATCAACTTTTGGAGCTGTTATTGATTAGTTTGCTCAGAGCAGTCAGCAGTTCGGTATGAATGCATAATAATACAGTCAAAGCAAACAAAAAGTATGAACGCATAATAATACAGTCAAAGAATCAGCTAAAAAATGGCAAGTCGATCTAGACAAAAATGCATACACCCTGAGGCCCTGACAATTAGCTATCTGTATCGCATTCAAACAGCACCGTATATTCTGACCCTTTGGACGCAATTCAGTGTTTCATTCACTGGCAATGCTACTTGTTATTGGTTCATAGCCAATTATATACTTGAATGGTTGAACCAAATATTTCACCCTTAAGTACACAATATGCAAGTGGAGTGATATCAATTTGTATGTATTTGATCTTCCTTAAATATCTCCAGAAGAAATATATGTTTGGGATAAGCATAATAACAGTTCAGTACAAAATAATGTCCCCGTTCGGCTGACAGAAAGCCAACTAAGCCGAATATGGGGTAAGCCGAACCGGGCCAATGTGTACGGAAGAGTTCATAATCTCACCACATCAATGATGCAAAAATTTGGGTGACACGGAGATGTGGATGATAGTATGACAAACCACCATCGTACTGCTGACTGTTCATCAGTCATTCCCCAATTGCTTCAGCTTACTGTTTAGCAGTCATTTCCCAATTGCTTCAGCTTTGCTGCAACCTGCCTCATTGATGGCCGAACTGCTACAGACTCTGAAGTACATGATAAAGCAGTATTTAGCATTTCAGTTAACCTATCCTTTCGTGATGTATCCAGTAGTCCTCGGGAGAAAAATTCACTGGTGTTGTCCTCCTGCATCAGCATCCGGCCCCATGATACAATTGTAAAACCATTGCCAAACTGTGAGAACGAGGGATCCAAAGACCTCTTGCCTGACATCAGCTCCAGGAGAACAACTCCAAAACTGTAAACATCAGCCTTGTCAGAGACTCTGCAGGTGGTTGCATACTCTGGCGCGACATACCCAAATGTACCAGCAACATCGGTCGTGGCATGTGTTTGTGTAACTTCTATCAGTCTCGCCAAACCAAAATCTGACAAGTACGCGTTAAGATGCTCATCAAGGAGGATGTTGCTCGGTTTGATGTCTCTATGAATTATCCGGGGTGTACAGGAGCCGTGAAGGAAAGCCAATGCTTGTGCAACATCCACAGCTATTTTGTGGACCTCAGTCCAGGTCACCTTCCTGTTACCCATTTCATGTATGAACTTCTCGAGGTTCCCACCAGAGAGGTAGTTGTAGATGAGGAAAGTGTCTGATTCTCTGAGATGGTACCCGATAAGTGTAACAAGATTTCTATGTCGGATTCTCCCAAGAGTTCTGATTTCTGCATCAAACTGCTGAAGACCTTGGAAACGCCCCATGGCTAGCCTCTTCACTGCTACAAGAAAACCTGGAGCCAATTCAGCCTTGTAGGTGGCACCAAAGCCACCTGTTCCAATCAAGTTCTGGATGCTGAAGTTGCTTGTTGCTCGGATGAGGCTTTCGTAAGTAAGCTCAGGAGGTGCATCAGTGAAAGTCACAACCACTTGTGTCCTCAAATTTGAAATCTTTGCCCGTTTCCTTCTTTCACACACAAAGAAGACAAGGATCACAAGAAGGAAAGATATTACAGCAGCAGCTGCTGCAACTAAAATCACAATTAGAGACTTAAATCTAGTCACTTGGCTACCCCCTTTCGAGGAATTGATTGCTTCAGTTGGCGGTAGAGATGCATGTGTACCGAAACATTGGTACAGTAGGGAATTGCCAATGAGGAAACCACAATCAGCAGGGTGCCTAAGATTAGGAATGACGCCTGATAGATTGTTGAATGAGACATCAAGAATTGTCAGCTGAGCTAGTTCACTGAAACTGGAAGGGATGCTTCCTGATAGCCTATTATGGTCAAGCCTCAATACTTCAAGGTGTGAAGCGTCAGCTAAATGTAATGGTATGCTGCCTGACAGATAATTCCTTGACAAATCCAGCACCTCCAAAGCAGCCAAATCACCAAATTGCACTGGAACCTGACCTGTCAAATTATTACCCTTCAGGACCAAGCTCTTCAGCAAATGCAGAGCACCGATTCCAGCAGGTATGGACCCACTGAACTTGTTATAACCAGCATCGAAATTGCGAATAGTAATACAGCTTGAAAGCATGTCAATACTTCCTGACAGTTGATTACTACTCAAATTGACTGCAATGCCAGTTGCACCTTTGCAGAATCCGAAAAATCCAGCAGAAAGCGTGGTGTTGAACATATTACCGGTAAGCCACAAGCCATAAGAGTAGTTTCCATGTCGACCCAAGGTAAGAAATGGTAACGTCCCACCAAAGCCATTGTTGCTGAAGTCATGGAGAGTGACATTAGAAATGCCCCCAAACTCAGAACCAAAAGGGTTTCCAATCAGGGTATTACCAACCAATTCATTATAGTACTGCGTTACAATATCATCAGTGCTCAAACGGCTCGAGCATTTGCTCTCCTCAGATGATAGAAGCGGTCCTGACAGATGGTTTCCGCTGACATTAAGGTAAGTCAGACATCCAATTGCCAATTCTGTCGGCATTGATCCCTTGAAGCTGTTGGAGCTCAGATCAAGAAATGTCAAATCCTGACAATCCCCCAACCACCGGGGCACAGCATCACTAATGTGGTTCTGCCCCAGGTTCAAAGCAAGAAGGCCGCAGGTACCATTCCTGGACAATGGCAACCGGCCATCAAGGTTGGCCCTAGGCGCCCAGAGAACCGCCAGTTCCGGGATGGCCAGCACTTCCGTCGGCAGTCCCCCAACGAAGGCATTGAACTCCGGCTGCTCCCCAGGCGACGCTGTGATATTTGTGAGCACAAGTACAGCGAGCTTCCTGCAGCTGGCAAGCTCCACCGGGATCCTGTCGGTGAGGCTGTTGCGTGAGACGTCGAGGACGCGGAGCGCGGCGAGGCGGCCGAGCCTCCGCGGGATGGCGCCCTCCAGAACGTTGCGTGAGAGGTCGAGGACGCGGAGGGATCGGCATTGCGCTATCTCCGCGGGAATATTGTTGACGAAGAGGTTGCCGGCGAGGCGGAGGTCGGTGAGCGCGGCGCAGGGGGTCGACGAGGAGTTGGCGAGAGAGGGCGGGATTCTGAGGGGCCCCGACAGGCTATTGAAGCTAAGGTCGAGGTAGAGGAGGGTGGTGGACGCGAGAAAGGCGTTCGGAATGGGCCCTGAGAAGTTGTTGCCGTCGAGGTCGAGGCGGCGGAGGCGCGGGGGAAGGGGCAGGGAAGCGGGGAGCGTGCCCGAGAGGGAGGAAGCAGAGAGGTCTATGGCGGCGACGACCGAGGAGGAAGGGTAGCATTTGACGCCTCGCCAGCGGCAGTAGCTGGTGGTGGAGGCGGCGGACCAGGCGGAGAGGACGCCGCCGGGGTCGTGGGCGACCGCGGCCTTGAGCGCGAGGAGGGCAGCAAGGTCGGCGGCTGAAGAGCAGGCGAGCGGGATTGGTAGGAGGAGGAGGATGAGGATGAGGGGTGGGCGAGGGCGTGGGGCCGCCATGGCGGCGGCGGAGGGAGTGGAGTGGAAGTGGATGGAGAGAAGACGAGGAAGGCTGCCGTGCCGTGGATTTTAAAATTTGTCCATTTATTTTTGAGTCAGCTACCGAACAACCATGTGTGTTACATAGTTTTAACACATAATTTTTTTCATCGTAAATTAAGATCCAACAGCCTTCATTCTTCTTCTAACTCTAGCTTTCGGTCTTCTTCTACCTCCAGACAATCATAAATCACAATGGCTCCGTTCGCTGGTCTGAAACTTGACTGAAACGGGCTAAAAAACACTGTTCCGGCTGAATTATTGTGAGAGAAAAACACTGTTCCGGCTGAAAAAAGAAACCGAACAAGCCATTTTTAAGACAAACGAACAGAGCCAATATCACAGATTTACATATCACAAAAAACAATTTTTTTCTATGGAAGGATAAATCACAGATCGTAGAGGAGGAGGAGGAGAGGCCTACCGGAGCCGGATTCGCTTCGATCGCTTCGCTTCGACTGGCCACTAGATCACAGTTGGCAGTTGGCAGTCTGGACGGAGCGGGCGGGATTGGACGTGTGCGTGCGTTGCGCGGCGTCAGCAGAACGGAGGGAAAAGAGAGAAAAAATCTATGTATTTTTTTTACTAAAACACATGTGTGTTGTATAATATTTCTGTTTATTTTTTCCTCTTTTTATGTGTGTTCAATTCGTTTTTTTATTACCATGGACTAGGGTTATTTTTGTAAAAGAGTAATGATGGTTAGTTGGTTAAGAGAACATTTTCAGTCTCGGCCTGCTTAAAATACACGAGTACTTCAGATATATCACTCTATCAGCATAGATTTCATGGAAACACTATAAAATTTAGAAGAGAAAAATGAACATTTAAATTGACTACTTGTTATTTGTTCATGAACATTTCACCTCAAATCTTAGTCCTCGGATGAAAGAAGTCCTCACCTAGAAGAGTAGTATTCTAGTGTTGTTTAATATGTTTCCCGTAATTTGATTTGGATGACAATGTTGGTGTGTTAGGTTATCTACTACTTGTCTTTGAGTGATATACATTGTTATCTTTGAATTGATCATGAGATTGTTTCACCGTATTGTGATTTCATTTTGGTATATCCCACTCCCATAAGTTACAAAGGCTGAAAAGGATCTTGTGATCCATTTTATAAATGTGTAGTGTGCTATTGACAATATATTTGTTTACCTGCGATTCTCTTGACAAAAAAACAAGTAACATTTGGATAGATGAGAACAACAAACCATATAGATGTGAATAATAAAAGGCAACATATCAGGTGCAAACAAATTAATCTGTGCAAACTTAGAAACTATCAATCATGACCACTAGATGTTGATCCAATGGATGGGGTGAGGAGGCTTAAGCGAAAAAAAGACCGGCGGATGGGGGCTTAAGCGCAAAAAAATCCCACCTCTCACTCTATCATTAGATCAGCATCTAGTGATCATGATGATTAGTTTTTAAGTTTACACAGGTTAATTAGTTTGCACATGACATGTTGCCATAATAAAAACCACCTTGACCGATGTAATCTTTTGATTATTTAGTTCGCATCTTGTGTGGATTAATGGTACAATCTAAAATTTGAGATCTGTCGCAAAGCATGCAGTCTGTTCGCTTCCTCGTATACGATCATGGATTATGAGCTGGAACAGTATTTTTTTCTCACATCAAACCAGCCAGTACATTATCTTAATTTTAGAGCTATATTGTTACGTATTTAGCTCTCAACATGGGCGGACCCAGGGCCCGGCGACCCCGAGCGTGCCCGGGCTTCCCTGGAGCTGCGCAAGAGAGGTGACAGTGACACACACCACACAGACATACTATACGGAGTACATACTAGCAGCTTTTGTGTCTTGCCTTGGGCAGAGTAACGCGTTGCCCAGCTTGGATGTCGAGAGTTGTTCCAAAATGTAATGTGTGAACGGAGAAAAGACCGGTGAATGGAGGCTCATTAAGCGCTTAGGGTTACTGTAGCATTTTGTTTTTATTTGGTAATTAGTGTTAAATCATGGACTAATTAGGCTTAAAACGTTCGTCTCGCAATTTTCCACCAAACTATGCAATTAGTTTTTTTTTCGTCTACATTTAATGCTCCATGCACAGACCATAAACATTCAATGTGATAGATACTATAGCACTTTTTAGAAATTTGAGGTGGAACTAAACAAGACGTAATCTAGCATCTAGCATTACCCTTATATATATATATATATATATATATATATATATATATATATATATATATATATATATATATATATATATATACCCTTATTCTATACTACTCCCTCCCCCGTCTAATTACCTACACATGATGGACGGATGGAGTACATTGGCTCTGTTCGGTTGATACATAAACCGATTGAAGTTATCTTTTTTAGAGAAAAATATTATAGATTCTAGCTGATAAGCCGGCTGATAAGTTTAAGCAAGCAAGGCTCTTCCCCCGTTGAGCCACATCATCATCGTTTCCTGTCCGTCGGATTTCGCACGGACGCCCACATGGTCACCAGATGTGCTGCTTCCAGAAGCCTCTCCACCTAGCCACGACGATATACAACGAGTCTTATTCCTTATTTAGCATCACAAGATGATGCAATTCCTTATTTAGCACCGAAAGATAAAAGCTCCCCAATATAGTATTGGCTTTATTTTTGGTTCCATAAATAGCACTATTGTTAGATCCGACCTCTAACGCCGTTAACTTGGTGAGAAAAAGACCGTTTCGCCCCTCTCTTTTCATGCGTAACACCAACACATTACAACGATTTTCTTAACAGATTTTTAACAATGCCCTTTTTTGGACGTAAAACATACTTTGCCAGTATAATATTTTTATGTTGAACAACTTTTTGCAGTACTATTTCTTTGCATAGATTATTTATGAAATATGACAGCACAAATTTTTGGAGAATGTGCTACACATGAAAAACATGGGCAAAATGGTCTTTTTCTCTCCAAGTTAACGATGTTAGGTGTCAGATCTAACGACAGTGTGGGGGGTATGACCCCGGATATCCACGACAGACTACATGGGCTGCGTCCCCAGGGGCGACCCAGCCTACAAGACGAAGCCTTGCGGGGCACGACTCTGCTCGGCGCCTCCCGCAAGACACCGGGAAGATATCCTGAAGATACTATGAGATCTGTTAGGATATGTATGATCCCAAGATTTTTATAATCAGTTATTACTTTCCGGTTATCTCTCAGATCTAACCGACTTGTAACCCTGCTCCCTGGACTATATAAGGCGGGCAGGGACCCCCTCTAAACACACACAATATCATACGATAGCTAATACAAATCAACAGACCACAGGAGTAGGGTATTACGTCATACTGACGGCCTGAATCTGTCTAACTCGTGTGTCTCTGTTGCCATCTTATTCTTAATCTCACGCTTATCTGCCGATCAATCTACCTTCGTAGGATACCCCTCTGAGAACTGTCGACGATATTCTGTCGACAGTTGGCGTGCCAGGTAGGGGGCTACGTGTTGTTTCCTTGTCAAACAAGATGCTTTTTCTGCATGCTCTTTGTCCCTCCCGTAGCCCGGCCAGATCTTCACGGTCAGATCGATCTCGTGGATCATCAACGCTGACGGAGTGGGAGAGCTGCTCGAGCCGGTACAGATCGATTCTACGCTAATCACCCCCGCACCTACGACTATAGATCCGATCTCAAAACCACCTCTGAGGTCGCCTTCATCAACAACTCATCGCCCGCTTCCTCGCTACCAGAGGAGGCAGATCAACAACGATGATCTGATCGCATCAATCGATCAGGTTGGTCAGAAGCTCAGCGATTGCCTCTCCATCGCTGAATCGGCTCTGGACACTCTGGTCCAACGCCGACCACCCTCCGATCCAGATCTACCAGAGGCTGCTCGGAAAACTCTAGAAGTTGTGGCTCTGCCCTTCAGGCTCACCAACGTCGCTGCCACCTTCCAAGATGCCCTAAGGGGCAAATTTGCCGACTAAGTGGGAGACATCCATCCTCTCACCGACCAGATCACTGACCAGCCTCCGCTGACCGTCAATATGCTCCACGTCGACCGACGCTCCGGAGCGTCCCTCTAGACCATCCCGGAGGAGAATTCAGACTCTGATTCCTAGGGCTCTACGAAGACCCTCACCGAAACCTTCACCGAGCAACTTCCTCTCCCTTTGTTCTGTGGTGACGCAATCTTCAATGTCAACATCGATAGCCCCTCTTGGAACGGTGAAACCGAGGAGGAACGCGTCGCTCACGAGAACCGAAACATCAACCGCGCATAACGCTGAGCAAACGAGATTACCCTTACGATGGTCGAGCAGCTGCTTAACTCGCAAGGAAGGCCACTCCAGCGCAACATCGATGATGAGTTTCTCCGCATTGACGGCCATGACGTCTACAAGACTCCAAGCGCCATCCTAGACCTAGCCACCAATGAGCTCACCCGGCTCCCACAGACACCGGAGGTCGTCAAGGTCGCCGCAATGCTTAAAGTGGCGCATTGCCAGGTCAATAAGATTCGCTAGGATCAGAGACCTTCTTACTCCACAACCTCGATTCGCCGATCAGTCGCCTCAAGATTCAACCACCGCCCATGTTGCTCCACCGACCAGCGCCGCAACGATAGGCAACCCCTTTAGGGCGGAGCTAGGGGCAACCGCATTGAACATCACTGCCAACCCGACTAGGAGGTCGACCAGGATGTTCGAGTGAACCTCAACAATCTCCGAGATGCACAACGACGTATCGACGAACATCGCTTCGGTCGCCATGAAGACGAAGTATGCTGCCGCCAGGAGTACGAGCAAGTGTACAGTAACTCAGACTTAGCTCTCGAGCCACTCGCCGACAGCAACGCTATAGACGATGACATCGACAACCCCAAGGGTGCCCCAGCATTCACAAGGGTGCTTTGAACACTTTAGTGGCCCTGTGGTTTCAAATTCACTAGGGTCGAGCCCTACGAAGGAAGGATGAACCCAACACAGTGGCTACAGGCTTATGCCACTGCTTTTCGCGCCACCGGAGGAGACACCAGTGTCATGGCGAACTGTCTTCTCGTCATGCTCATGCCAGCCGCCATGAGCTGGTTTACCAGCCTTACCCTAGACTCCAACGGATCCTAGGAAGAGCTAAAAAAAGTCTTCACCGATAATTACATGGCTACGTGTACTCGGCCGGGCACCAAGTATGATCTGAACTGCATCAACTAGAAGCCGTCCGAGCTCCTCCGTAGCTACATCCAATGCTTTTCTAAGATAAGGAATTCTATTCCCAATATCATAGAAGCTGAGGTCATCACCGCCTTTATCCGAGGACTCCACCACCGTGAGCTTCGCTCCAAGTTCAACTGCAAGCTGCCTACTAGGATTGGTGAGATGATCACAACTGCCAACCAGTACGCTGACATCGAGGTACGCTTCAACGAGGATGTGGGCATTCATCACCCAACATGCCGCTACGATGGCCGCCTCGATGACCAATGCCACAACGACTGCCACTACGATGACTGCAGTTACCATCGTGACAGCAGCCATGATCGACTTGAAGGATCCAAGTCTGGCCAAAATCACCACCGCTGGCCAGACCACATCATCGCTACTGTCAATGAACCCCGCGCCAAGCGTAACTACGACAAGCAGTATAAGAAGATCCTTGATAGCCCGTGCCCTCTCCATAAGAATGCCAAGTATAAGATGAAGAACTGCCTCGGTTTGTCTAAGGAGTTCTAGGATAAAAAGCTAGACGACGACACCAACGATGGAGCCAGAGGTCGTCGACCACCTAGGGGCAATAACAATGTCTTCTAGGACCACAACAAGGTGGTCGGCACCATCTTTGGGGGCCTCGCCTCCACCGAGAGCAGAAGAGAATGGAAGCTCACCGCACGGTGGGTGCTCGCCATCACTATAGAAGATGCCACCGCTAACCCTAGCTATCGCCCATGGTCTGAGGACCCCATCACATTTAGCAGGGCTGACCAGTGGATGGACATTCCCTACACAGGGTGTTTCCCCCTCGTCCTCGATGCCACCATCCAAAAGATGCTTTTTAGAAAAGTGCTCATCGACGGAGGGAGCGCTCTGAATCTCCTCTTCGTCGGAGCCCTAAAGGAGCTAGGCCTTGGGTTAGCAGATCTCACACCCTCTGACTCCTCCTTTTGGGGTGTGGTACCTGGCAGGGCCTCCAAATCGCTTGGAGAGATAACCCTACCAGTACAGTTCAGCATGGTAAGCAACTATCATGTCGAGCACATCAACTTCTACGTCACCGATTTCAACACTGCCTACCATGCCATACTTGGCTGGCCAGCTCTAGCCAAGTTCATGGCTATACTGCACTACGTGTATCTGCTGTTGAAGATGCCTTCGCCTATAGGAGTCCTAGCCCTATGGGCCAACCTCTCCATCGCCTATGCCTATGAGACAGAGAGTCTCGCCCTCGATGAAGCTACCGACCTCTCCATCCAGATGGCTAGCATGGTCATCGAAGCTAAGATGGTGCCTGGCGACGACATGGAGATCCTAGAGCTGGAGCCTCCTCGTGCCTCCGCCAAGTCCAAGAACATCAAGGAGGTTAGCTTCGGCCTCGATGACCCCTCCAAGACCATGAAGATTGGGGCTTACCTTGACCCCAAATAGGAAAGCACGCTCATCTCCTTCCTATGTGCCAACGCTGACGTGTTTGCTTGGAAACCTACACACATGTCGGGGGTACCATGGGAGAAGATCGAGCACTCCTTGAATGTCTCGCCGACCACCAAACCGATCAAGTAGAAACTCCGTCGATTCACACCAGACAAGAAGGAGGCTATTAGGGTAGAAATAAAATGGCTCTTAGCTGTCGGATTCATAAAAGAAGTGTATCATCCTGAGTGGTTAGCAAACCCTATTCTCGTTCAAAAAAGAATAAAGAATAGAGAATGTGTGTTGATTACACTGATCTTAACAAACACTGCCCTAAAGACCCCTTCGGTCTGCCTCGGATAAATGAGGTTGTAGACTCCACCGTCAGCTGTGAACTGCTCACTTTCCTTGACTGTTACTCTGGCTATCACCAGATCTCCCTTAAGGAAGAAGACTAGATCAAGACATCATTCATCATGCCCTTCTATGCGTACTGCTACACCACCATGTCCTTTAGAGTCAAGAACGCTGGGGCGACTTATCAAAGGGCTATCCAGATGTGCCTCGATCAATAGATTGGCCGCAACATCGAAGCTTACACTGACGATGTGGTCATCAAGTCCAAGACTATCGATGATCTTATTGTTGACCTTGAAGAAACGTCCGTCAACCTTAAAGGGTATCGATGGAAGCTAAACCCTTCAAAGTGCATCTTTGGAGTTCCATCCGGTATACTCCTAGGCTACATCGTCAGTGGACGAGGCATTGAGCCCAACCCTGACAAAGTTTCCACCATCACCAATATGAAATGACCAACATATGTCAAGGATATACAGAAGCTTACAGGTTGCATGACTACTTTAAGCCACTTCATATCTCGCCTCGGTGAAAAAGGTCTACCATTCTTCAAACTCCTCAAGGCCTCTGAGCGCTTTTCCTAGTCAGAGGAGGCAGACACAACCTTCAAGCAGCTCAAGTTGTTCCTAACAAAGCCTCCGATCATGACGGCGCCATGGCCAGACAAAACTCACCTAATCTACATCGCCGCTACTTCTTGCGTCATCAGCACGACCATTGTGGTCGAACATGAGGAGGTCGGGCACACCTATAAGGTGCAACGTCCAGTATATTTCATTAGCGAGGTTCTTAACGAGCCCAAGACTCATTATCCTCAGGTCCAGAAGCTGCTTTATGCCATCCTGATTACTTCGCACAAGCTCCATCACTACTTCAAGTATTACAAGATCACCGTGGTCACTAAGTTCCCTCTAGGGGACATCCTCTGCAACAAAGAGGCCAACAGCCGTATCATCAAGTGGGCTATCGAGCTTGGCACTTACTCCATTGAATTTAGAAGTAGGCCTACTATCAAGTCTCAGGCGCTCGCTGATTTTGTCGCTAAATGGACTGAGATCCAAGAGCCCATCGCCGCCACCTACCCCAAGCACTGGGTGATGTACTTTGACGGTGCCCTTAACATCAACGGTGCTGGTATGGGCATTCTGTTCATTACGCCGACCAAGGATAAGCTCCGATACATTCTCTGGATGCACTTTCCGGCCTCCAACAACACCGCCGAATATGAAGCATGTCTCCACAGACTCCGTATAGCCATTGAGCTCAGTGTCTAACACGTTATGGTATACGAGGACTCTGCGCTGGTCATCAACCAGCTAAATAAAGACTGATCTTGCTCCAATGAAAAGATGGATGCATATTGCGCCGAAATCAGGAAGCTTGAAGGGAAATTCTATGGTATCGAGTACCACCATGTGGTGTGCGATCAAAATCAGCTCATCGACCACTTATCCAAGTTAGGCTCTTCTTGCGTCGTGATTTCACCGAGGGTCTTCGTTCAAGATCTTATGGCCCATCCATTAAGAAAGATAAGGAAATTCAGGAAGTTCCCCCGCCGAGCAGCTGATACTTATGGTACCTTTGCCGGCCACCGATTGGAGGGAACAGTTCATCAAGTATCTCTCCAACGCCGAAGTACCCGCCGATAAGACTGAAACCGAATGCCTAATTTGTCGAAGCAAGTATTATGTGCTGGTGGATGATAACTTGATGAGAAGAAGTGCCAAGAAAGGGATATTATAAAAATGCATCACCCAAGAAGACAGAGTGAAGCTACTTCTCGAAATTCACTCTGGTTCCTATGGCAACCATGTGGCTTTGAGAACACTGGTCGATAAAGCTTTTCGAGCAGGTTTTTAGTGGCCCACGGCCATCTCCGATGCAGAAGACCTCGTCTGACGTTGTGAAGGATGTCAATTTTTTGCCAAGCAAATACACGTGTCGGCACAAGAGCTACAGACCATCCTAGCTTCCTGACCCTTCGCATGCTGGGGACTAGATATGATTGGGCCTTTCAAGCCAGCGCTAGGTGGTTTTTGATACATGTATGTCACCATCGACAAGTTCTCCAAGTGGATCGAGTATAAACCGCTCGTCTCGGCTACTGCAAAGAAAGCAGTCAAGCTCTTTGAAGATATCATCCATAGATTCGGTCTCTCAAACAGCATCATCACTGACCTTAGAACTATGTTTACTGGCCATCACTTTTGGGACTTCTACGAAGACCAGTGCATCTCCATCAAATACGTCTCCGTTGCCCATCCTAGAGCCAATGGCCAAGTCAAACAGGCGAACGGCATGATCCTTGATGCCCTCAAAAAGATGCTATATTAGAAAGAAGAAAAGCATCTAGGCAGATGGCTCAAGGAGCTACCAACTGTAGTCTGGGGACTGCGCACTCAAGCTAGTCACAGCACCGGTGTGTCTCCATATTTCTTGGTCTACGGCTTAGAAGCCATACTACTAGCGGATATTGCCTTTCGGGCACCTAGGGTGGTGAATTATGATGAAGAGCAAGCCATAGCTATTTAGACAGAGGACGTCGATAGGCTTGTGGAGGTACTACAACCACAACATCAAAGGTCATTCATTTGTTGTCGATGACCTCGTTCTTCGTAGGAAACAAAAAACCGAAGGGATGCACAAGCTCTCCTCCCCCTGGGAAGGGCCTTATGTCATCAAAGAGGTTACCTGACCAGGGTCTTATCGCCTATGTGACTTAGACGGAATTGATATTTCCAACTCATGGCACATCGAGCACCTCATACATTTCTATCCTTAAAACGCCCTAGATATGTACTCTCCACTTTATGATGAATAAAGTTTTGGTCTCCATAATTTGTCTCCACTTTTTCTCTATTACGGTTTAATCTCCACTTACGGTCGTCGAGCTCTACGCTACTCCATGACGAACTCCAATACGAAATTGCCATAACTACGCTGACCACATTTCTCCAAATCTCCAATGTTTTTGTCAAACAAGTTTCTCCAAATCACCGAACACGTTTTCTCCAAATCGCTGAACATGTTTTCTCCAAATCGCCGAACATGTTTTCTCCAAATCGCCGAACATGTTTTCTCCAAATCACCGAACACGTTTTCTCCAAATCGCCGAACACGTTTTCTCCAAATCACCGAACATGTTTTCTCCAAATCACCAACGTATTTTGCCATGTGTTTCTCCAAATCGCTGAAGATTTTTCTCCAAATCTCCAATATATTTTGTCGATCAACGAGCAACATACGTTCTGTTCTATTCTCTATGGAGAAGACCTAGTTTCCGATCTCTCCCTACATGTGCTATGGGCTTCGCGCTCTACGTTATGGGTAGTCGGCTATGGTTCCTTGGTCACGCCTATTCCTCCTACATGTGCATAGGCTCTGCGCTCGATGTTATGGACTATGGGCTAGCCAAGGCCATAGGGCTTAGTAATGAACTAACTGCTCGAATGCTACTTATACTAAGTAAAATTGCATTAGGGCTATTACTACAATGATTTTTCGCCACAAATATAGTCAAGCTGCATAAACATGCACTTTATAACATTTATACAAATACATAAATGTTTTCTGTGCTCTCACGTGTTCTAACTACCCTCTAAAGATGTTACAGACAATACCCTCAAAGCAGATAACTATGCTCCACCATCATCGTCCGTCTCACCGAATAGGTCTATATCACCGGCTAGCTTCTTCGCTGTGTCCTCCACCTCATCCTCCAGTTGCTGGGTCCCCACCTCACTCAGCCCTTCAGTGAACCTACCCCCTATCACCTGAAGGTCGATGGCTAGGTAGTGGGACCGAACCACTACAAGGGCGTGAGTAGCGGTGGTCACAATGGCATCATGGTTGAAGCTCTTAAAGTTCTCCCACGCTGCCCTACACCTCTAGATGATAGTGTTCGAATGCTGTGGCCTGTCGTCGGGCTGAGGAGCCATCTCCAGGTCGATGCAGTCGAGCACCGGTTTAACTCCGATGACTATGGTGTCAAACTTGTCCCTTTGGGTCATGTCCTCCTGCACCAGCACATCAAACTATGCCTTGACTTTATGACGGTAGCCTGCAAGCGTTACAAGGTTCCATCAAACAAGAAAACCACTTCAGCAATAACTCCAACCAGGAAGTATTCACCTTTCAGCTCCTGGCTAGTTTGTCTACTCGCTCTGACTCCTTCGCCTTCTCCTCTTAGAGTTGTTTGAGGGCCTTGCATAGCTGGCCGAGCTCCGTGTCTTGCTCTATGAGCGCAACAGTCATCACCAAAGGTATAGCTGTTCAGCAATACAAAGCACATTCATCAATACGACATACCTTTCTTTTGCTCGAAGACTTATCGCAGCTGCTCCAATTGCTCGGAGACAGTGGCCAGCTGCTCGAACTTGCACCGTAGCTGCTCGATCGTAGCCGCTAGCTGCTCGGACAAGACCCCTTTTGGTATTCTAGGTCCCGCGCATTGGACTCTACAAGGTTTCACTCGCGCTGGGTCCTCTAGATGTTTATCTCCATGAGGTTCATCGCCACTTTAAGTTTTTTGTTCTCCTCGGCTAGGGGCTCCATTCTCTTTATCAGTTGGTGCCGCTGCTCGGCAGTTTGGGTTATCCCCTGCAAATGCACAATGATAATGATGAACTATGATCTCCAACGTCGAAGACAAGCTCTCCAAATGTAGTACTGATCTTGATTTGTTTCATCATGCTAGCAACGGCAGACTTTAGTCTCCTCATCTCCCTGGTGGTGTCCTCCTCCTCGACAACCACCACCTCATCGCCGCGCTTGTGGAGGATTTGGATAGATTGGGGTCGAGGTTCAGCACGCTCAATCTCTTCCACCTTGTCTTCCTCCACCATAGCTGGATGCACCACCTGGGGCTCGGTCATCGGATAGCGTGTCCGACCATGCCCTTCAATGCCTCAGCTAGGGCTGCCTGCTCCTCCAGCACTGTAGGCCCCTCTGTTCTGAACACCGGTGCGGCATCGGTGGCTCCAGCCTCTACTCCCAAAGATCTGATGGTTTCCGCCGTTGCCCCGAACACCATCGCTGATCCATCAGCCAACCTCTCACCACCACCAAGTCTACCAGTAGCTATAGTTGACTCCTCTGTAGGCCGCTGAGCAACTAGGGACTCCAGTATGGGGTCTATCGTCACCTTTTCTGCTTCGGGACCAACCTTTAATTGCTCGGTAGTCTAGACGGGTAGGGCTAGATCCTCCGCACGCTTTGCACTACATCAGATCATCTCATCAGTCACAAAAAAACTAAGATATGACAGCAAAGAAACTCCAAGACAAATATACTTACGGTTTGGTCTACCGGTACAATTTCTTGAACCGGCGTTGCCCACTTGAGCCCCCAGGCGCGGCCATGGGGTTGACTCCCATGCTTTGGGGTGGAGGTCCTGCCTTCTCCATCGTTGGCCTCTTCTTCGCCTGCTACTCTGGGACACTCTCCGCCTGACACTCTAGGACAACCTCTGCCTGTTGCTTTGGGACTCCCCTTGCCTGTTGCTCGGAGACTCCCACCGCCTGTTGTGTGGGAACTCTCCTCGCCCGCTGCTTAGGACTTCTTTGCCTCCCTTCGATCGTTCTTCTACGCGCCTATTGCGTGGAGGTGGTTTAGTGCTCGGTGGAGCAGCCACCAAAATTTTGTCATCATCCAACCACTCGAACATCGCAGTCCTTCATGTTTGAGTGGTCTGGTCACCACCAAGCGATATGCCGCCTGATTTGAGGGGAGCAGCGGTCGCCATCTTTCTCTTCTTTTGGGCTGGCTCATCTGTTGCTGCCCTCTTCCCCTAGATTTTCTCTGACACCAGGGATGGACTCTTTGATGAGATGCTGACAGTTTGCTCCTCTGGCTACGGCGGTGGCCGGGCGTCTACTCCCTTCAGCCATTCGCTCCTCGGCATGCCCAAGAAGTACACCGCTCTATCCTGTGAGTGGATCTTCGCATAAGTGAATCAGTCCAATGCTCAGAAATGATAAAAGGTAACAAGCATCAGGAAGATACAACTGAGATATTTAACTGAGGAGGCAGATTCTTGCAGTTAAAGGGCTTCATATACCCTGACATACTAAATGAGCAAATGGAGCGAATAGCTCTATAGCCCGCTCCTCCACAACGTCCCTCGAGAGCATCTCCGGCCTCTCCTAGGTACCGTCGGTCTCTCCCTTGAATTCAAAGGCAAGGTGGGCTCTCTCCTTACAGGGCTGAATGCGGCGCACTATAAAGCTCACCGCCACCAAACCACCATTGGTCTTCACACCCTTTATTAAGTTAAGGAGCTCCCTCACTTGCTCCATGTCAGCGCTGCTTGGCATTTTCGACCAGCTCTTCTGGCTCTCTAGGATATGGTCGGTGTCACAACGGACAGCCAGGAGGCTCTGCCTCATGTAGAACCACCTGGCGTTTTAGTTCTTTAGTGACATGTTCAGCGGCATAGTAAGGTACTCCCCCACCATTCCATCACGTAGCTGAAGGTACACTCTGCCGACCACCTTAGAACCACCGCTGCCTCTCTTCTTTAGCCAGAACAGGTGACGGAAGAGGTTGAAGTGGGGAAGGATTCTAAGATATGCCTCATAGAAATGGATGAAGATAGAGATGTGTAAAATGGTATTTGGGTGGAGGTTGCACAGACTAACCACCCAAAGCTCCAGTAAATCTCTCAGAGATGGATGAACAGGAAATCCCAACCCACGCCAGAAATAATCCTCGAATACCACCACTTCATCGGTATGAGATGTTGGGAAGGGCTCACTGAGAGTCGGCCACCATCTGGCGGTAGCACGGTCAGGAAGAACGCCAGCTTCCACCAATCTATTAAGCTTCGCTTCTCTCGTTCACGACGGCACCCACTCTTCGCCATGCCGGGTTTCGGCGCTCACCTTCTTGGGGCTCGTCTTCTTCGATTTGGCAGCTCCCTTCTTCAGCACCATCACTTAGATCTGATTAGGGTTTGGTGGTGGAAGCAAGTGTGGATGCAAATCTAGAAATATGAGGGCTGGGGAGGAAGACGAAATGGCAAAGTGGCAAAAGTGGGAATGCGGGATGCGGTAGCGCAGTTATAAAGCACTTTCCCCACCCTTTCGCATTCGAGGGTTTTTGGGAAACCGTTCCCACAATTTCCACCACCCCAAATTCTCTGCTACTAAAGGTGGGCCGTTACCTGGGCCTTCGTGCAACCTCGACTCGTATCGCTGATTTATCTCCGTAATTTGTTATGGCTTGCCGAATATTCGCTGACCTCTCCGCCAACTATTACGGCTCAGTAATTACTACTGTACAGCCGTTACTCCTATGATTTCTTCACGATTCTGTTTTCTACAAGTTGACTATTGTTTCTGACCCTGGCACCACATGACCATGTCACCTACTGTCAGGCTCAGGGACTAAGTGGGCACACTTCACCTTGCAGTGAATGTGCTTTTTGGGGCTACACCCAGGGACTGGCTGTCTGCTCGGCCGGTCTTCTATTATTCTTCTACTTTGCACCATGGCACCACATGACTATGTCATCTACTATTAGGCTCAAGGACTAAGTGGGCACACTTCATCTTGCGGTGAGTGTGTTTGCTTAAATCTGGATGACTCCACGCCTCTTGAAGTTGAAGAACACTTTTTTGGCTTTAGCTTTTGTTGTTGTTGAGCTTGAGCCTTCTTCTCTTTGTTTGCTATGTACCCAATGCCACCTCTATCCATCTTTATGACGGTGTTCATTAGTAGCTTACTTTGAAGATACTTGCCTCTAGTGAACTTGCTTAATCCAATCTTGAGATGCTCTTTCTCCAACTTGAGCTTCTTGTTCTCTTCCTTAAGAGCATCATTGTTTTTCTCTTCCTTGAGCTTCTTGTTTTCTTCTTTGAGCTTCTCATTCTCAAGCATCAACCCATCATCATGAACAAGAGTTTCTAGAATTATAGACTTGGTGGTTTTGAGTTCTTCAAGATCTTTCTTGAGCTTTTCATTATCATTCTTGAGCTTAACAAACTCATCATAATCATCGGCCTCAACCACTTGCTTACCCTTGCTACTAGAACTTTGCTCAATGCTCTCAGTGATCAAATCATCACATGATGTAGCTATATCAATCTTAACAATATTGTTAGTAGCATCATGTGGCTCATTGGATAAATATTCTTGAGTAATAACAAGGTTATCATGATTAATCTTAAGAGTTGTATATTCTTCTTTTAGCTTGTTATGGCTAGTGATGAGCTCATGGTGTATCCTCTTAAGTTTATCATATTTTTCTCTAAGCTCTTTCTTAGAAGATTTGAGCTCCTTGAGTTTGGATGACATAGCTTCATTTGCTTCTCTAAGCTCAATACTTGCCTTTTCCGCCATATCACATTTTGCTAAAAGTGAATCATTTTTATCTTCTAGCTTGTCATTCTTAGCTCTAGTCTTTATAATGATCTTAGAGTATTTATTTAGCAATTTAATAAGATTATCATAAGAGGGTGATTCATATTCATTATCATCACTATCGCTATCATCATTATTAGCATGTTCATCACCACTACTCTCATCATCATTTGATATCTTGTGTTCACCCTTGGCCATAAGGCATAGGTGTGTAGAGGATGATGGCGATGGTGGCGGTGAAGATGATGAAGAGTCAATAACAATGGCGGCCATCTTCTCGTTGTCACTATCATCATCGGATGAGCCACTAGATGAATCAATGTCTGTGAGTCAATCACCGATGATGTATGCCTTTCCACTCTTCTTCTTCTTATGGAAGTCCCTCTTCTTGCCATCTCTCTTCTTGTATGGCTTGTCTTTCTTTTTCTCATCTTCATCACTTGAGTCATCTTTCTTGCCCTTATTCTTGTTCTTGAACTTATCCTTCTTGGGCTTTGTGCATTGGTGAGCTAGATGACCAAGTTCTCCACAATTGTAGCAATCCATCTTGGAGATTGGCTTCCTTCTAGAGCTAGTGAAGAACTTCTTCTTGCCATCAAACTTGATGCCACTCTTGTTGAGCTTCTTTAGCATCTTGGTGTTTTTTCTCACCATGAGAGCAAGGCTTGCATCATCAACTTCATCATCACTTGAGCTCTCATACTCAAGCCTTGCTTTGCCCTTCTCTTGACTAGCTTTGAATGCTAAGTCCTTTTCTTTCTTTGTGTTAGAGGATGAGCCATCTAGAGGTGTGATGTGCATGTACATCTCATGAGCATTGATCTTTCCTAAGATCTGTGTCGGTGTGGTGGTGGAAAGATCACCTTGATGAAGCATGGTCACAATATGCCCATATTTATCAATGGGGAGGACACTCAAAATCTTTCTTACAACATTGGATGGTTGCATTTGAGTTAGTCCAAGCCCATTGACTTCCTCTACAAGAATATTCAAACGTAAATACATTTCATTAGCACATTCTTTAGAAAGCATTTCAAAAGAGTTAAGCTTTTTCATGACAAGATGATAGCGTTCCTCACGCTCACTCTTTGTTCCCTCATGGAGCGCACAAACGTCCGACCATAGTGCATGGGCGTCTTTGTGGTTCCTCACCCAGTTGAACACAACTTTACAAATGCCTATAAATATGATGTTTCTAGCCTTTACATTCCATTTTTCATAATTCAACTCATCGCCTTAAAGGTTAGTAGCATCCTGAGGTTTTGGGAAGCCTTGTGAGGCGGCTCTAAGTATTCCAACATCTAGAGCTTCTAAGTACGCCTCCATACGAATTTTCCAATATGGAAAATCATCCCCCTTAAAGATAGGAGGAGGTCCATCCCCATGAGACATCTTTCTCTAGACGGTTAAGCCTAAATACGTGAGCATGAGGCTCTGATACCAATTGAAAGGATCAAGATGCCCAAGAGGGGGGTGAATTGGGCTAATTCTAAATTTCTTTGCAATAATTAAACTCTACGGTTAGCCCAATTAACTCCTTGTGCCTAGAAAGTGTTTCTACTAATCTAACGCACAAAAGTTTAGCACCCTAAGTTCTAATCCTACTCTAGCATGACAATTCTAGGAATGTAAAAGACAAGAATTGAATTTGCTCAAAGTAAAGAGAGAAGGAGGAACATGGCGATGTTTTACCAAGGTATCGGAGAGTCACCACTCCCCACTAGTCCTCATTGGAGCACCCATGCAAGGGTGTAGCTCCCCCTTGATCCATGTAAGGATCAAGTGCTTTCTACGAGTTAATTCTTCGATACTCCATCATGGTGAATCACCCACAACTGCTCACAACTTGAGTTGGATCATCCACAAGCACCGTTGGATGATCACCAATCTCCCAATCACCACCAAGCCATAGGTGTTGGCGATCACCAAGAGCAACAAGCATAAACTCTCACTTGACCATGACAAGCCTAATGAGAAGGGTGGATGCACACTTTGCTACTCTTAATCTCACTAATGAGGGCTCTCTTTGGGATTCTCAAATCTCAATCACCTCACTAGGACCTTGCTCTTCTTAGCACTCTCAAGGATGTTTCTCAGCTGTTGAAATGAGCAAAAGTACCCCCACACATGAATGGAGGAAGTATTTATAACATGAGCTGAAAAATGAACCGTTATGTGCCTCTGCGAGGTGATTGGACGCTCTGGTCATGTTGACTGGACGCGCCGGTCAGTTCACCCTAAACTCTAGTGTTTACAGTGTGACCGAACACTGGCCAGCATCTAGTCAGCACTGACCGAACGTGTCCGGTCAAGATTTTCCCTCTCTAGAACCTTACTAGAGGCGACCGGACGCTGGCTCTCAGTGTCCGGTCGCACCAGACAAAAACACCTTGGTCAAATGAACTGACCGGACCCTGAGCCAGCGTCTGGTCACACTAGAGCCAGCGTTCGATCAGTATTTGACCCTCTATTCACTTCCAACTTTCAAACGTACGTGAATGAAGTTTGCTCCATTAGATCTAAGGGCTATTTTGGAGCTACCTTGTACTAGATTTAGCAAGTGTGCACCACACCTAACTCACTAGACTCACCTAGGTCAAGCTACCCATTCATACCTCCCTTAATATTATGGCCAAAGGAAAAACAAAGTCGTAAACTACTCTAAGTGTCTCTTTAACTCCAATCGACACTTAGAACTAGTCCGTCCTTAACCTTATCGTTCATCCTTTGAAAATCAAAATGATTTCCATCATAGGGGCATGACCACCATGATAGCTCAATCGATCTCCATTACCATGACCTAACTTGATTACCTCTGCAAAACACACATTATTTATAGCAATCATGTATTGTCATTAATCACCGAAACCCAACAAGGGGCCTAGATTCTTTCACTCCCCTCGAAATTTTCTTCCATCTCTGCACGTCGCTGCTCCTGGAGAACCCTGCACCCCCACATGCATGTGTCATGACTCAGACCGTGCCACTAGGACTGGGGCTTGCGCGGCATGCCACCCCATCCCATGCCACCCAACCTGTCATCGCCTCAATGACTACCCTAACCCATGTTGAATTAGAACTTAGACTAACATGATTTTATCTTAGCCTAAACATGATCACTAACGAAATCTTATGCTGAAATTAATCTGATACTAACCAGAGTTTGTAGACGCCATCTGGGTGCCTCCATAGACATAGAAGAGTTGATGTAGATAAAGTAGATCTTAGTCTTCACCAAGTTGAGGCTTGATGCTCCTAGTTGGTGAAGAACGTGATGTAGATCTACAACAGTACCTGGATGTGGGTAGACGGCCTTCCTAAACCCTATGGTGCCTAATCGATTGGTTATGTGAATAGTCACATGGATTAGAGAGACTGTGACACCAGGGGCACATCTCTTATTTATAATCATGCTATGGGTTAGGGGGCGAACTTTTAGAATTTTAAGGGTTGCATCCGATCATGGCAGTTCTTATTTAGTTGGAAATAAATTATAAGTGGGTGGACCAAAAGCTTAACGCTTAATTAATCTCATAATTAAGTTCATGATTAGCTGAACCGATCACATTCTAACATTCTCCCACTTGATCGAATGACTAATGCAATTATGCAACTAATGTTCGCTTTACACTTATGTTCACACTCGATACTATAGCAAGACTAGACCAACATGTCATCAGTAGTTTTAATCGCTACTGGGACCCCATTACCCTTAGTTCACTTGTAATACCTTGTTAGAATGGTTATTACTTATAGGGAGAACATGGCCCTATTACTTACCAGGAATCATGTCAGAGACTACACTAAAATCCAAATTGATTTGTGCGCTCATAAATGGGTAAGTGTTAAGACTCAAATAATCAAATATGCTAGCATCAGCTTAGTTCTTATTTTTCTCAAACTTAATAATCTGATCCTGGATTCTTTCTTTCACAATATTTAATCAATGTGTTTGGCATCAACATTTGATGCGTTGTTACTCGAAATAATACTGCAACTCAACTGTAGGCCTATAACAGTATGTCAATACTCAATATTGGGATAATATCTCTTAAGCCACATAGCCTGTCGTATTCATGCCACTAATTAAGCTCATCTTAACACTAATTATATTTGGAGCTTTCAATAAAGTTGTCCTTTTCTCCAAGAGTAGGTATAATCTAACTGTGTACTTTCTTATACATACTCAAGAGAATTGGCAAATAATTCTTAATTCTTATAAGTGACATGATGACTCTTTTGGTGCCCCATCAATATCTTAAAATTCTTTAGCACCTTCTAGTGGACCTATTCTAGATTAATAAACTAATATTTTGTCAAGTATCCCAATGCCAAGTCTAGACTAGTATTGTCTTTTAGCATTCTTAAAGTTAATGACAGCCAAAGCATATGGAACGTCTTCCTCTTCAACTGTTATTAACTTATTCTTAGAATAATTGGGATAATTAAACTTGATGCATTATGCAATTGCATTATGTGAACAAACAGGCATGGCATTACTTATTCAAAATCCATCACTTATGCATTCATTTGATATGCTTTTCATGATAATCCTAGTACTC
The DNA here is from genome assembly GCF_019320115.1 of Miscanthus floridulus. Taxonomy (NCBI): domain Eukaryota; kingdom Viridiplantae; phylum Streptophyta; class Magnoliopsida; order Poales; family Poaceae; genus Miscanthus; species Miscanthus floridulus. The sequence goes on along the minus strand of NC_089585.1, from coordinate 27,969,402 downwards.
ATTTGGTCATGTATGGTGTATCTTAATAGAAAAAAAATGAGAGGCTTTACCAAAATATACCATATTAAAATTTTTTGGGCGAGTAGAAAACACTTATGTGACATTCCTATTGCCACATAACCCAACTTAACCCATGTAGAGTATTGGGACAATAAACTTTTCTATCTTTTTTTAATATAATTGTCCACTTAATGAAATTCTAAACCATCGTGGGCTATGTTCTTAGTTTAAATCTTTCAAAACTCCCTTTGAAGTCATGTTTAGAATTGAAGACCCATTTATAGCCTATTATTTTGACTTCATTAGGAAACTTATTAACAACCACACTTTATATATATATACTTATGGACCTTAGCTTATAAAAATTGCTTTGTTTAGAATAACAAAATTACTCTAGATGTGATCACTTATAGATTTACCATGGATCACAAGCAGTTTAATAACAATAGAGGTTTACTTATGTGCCTAATTATCAACCAATGCTTGCTACATATATCTGTTGTGGCTTACTAATGGACTCTTGAAAATCCACAATAGAAATTGTAGTAATTTAAATGGAGGTATACTAATGACTTATGGCACAAACTGAGATATTTATGTCTTCTTGAGTCGTTGATACAAAAAAACTAAGCTCATATCTCTCCAAGATTCAATCTTCCTCCTTTGTGAACTCCCACTAGCTCCCACTGATTTTTGCATTCTCTAGGAACACATTAGGGTGCCATGTGGATAGCTCATTTACTTAGAATCTCATTTCTTATCCTTAGCTTGACGGTACTTATGTGTTGCTAAGGTTTTGCCCAGTAAAACTTTTATGATCAAATATGCATCAATCAGCATTGGCCAGAATGACAAACGTAAGGCATATAAGTTTCAAAAACAAGCTCTATGAACTAGTCTAATCAGCGTTGACCAGAATAAACTAGAACAAGAAACTTAGTGGACATGCAAACACTAATAAGCTTTGGCCAGAAATAGTGAAAGCAAGCCATACTTCAATTAGAGATTAATGTTGGGCTCAAGGACAAAATTAGTATGATTTTTAATGCTGGGCTCAGGGACAAATTTACTATGATTTTCTTATTATTATTTATCAAGTCCCATGCTTTCTTATTTGAATAGAGCATCTCTTTCCTGATGAGATAGTCCATTCTCCTATTTAAAATGTGGCTTAACTGTAGTGACATAATTTCGATAAGGTCTCATCACCTGACTAATGATTAACTTAAAGATAATAACATAAGGAAACTCATATCACATGAAATAAATCTCTGCCAATTAATAAGATAAATTATAATGGAATAAATTTGATGTATTCATAAACTCCAAACTCAAGAACATTTGTTCAAAATATAAAGTATCTCATACTAAGATGACATAAGCATCATTAAGAACTAAGTTTAAAACTAATCTAATGCGAAGCTCCAAGGCTCGACTTCATCTTTATTCCATCAATGGCTCCTTAGACTTTGCTCCCCTTGCTCCCCTATTTTGGCAAGACCTAAGGAGAAGTTAAGATATGTATTATTGCACCTTAGTTAATCCACCATACGTTGGGGAAATATCTTAAGTAAAACTTATGAGACAACTTAAGTTATCTGTCTTTCGAAGCCATTCTTATACTTATCATCAATTTGGTAACTTGCAAAATTTGCAGACTGTTGGAAACTTATCATTTTGAGCATGTTTGGTATGGTTTTCTCGCATAGAACTCATAAAGCAATTTACCATAAACTCATCAGACACATGTAATCCAAGTGCCTTCAATTCATAATCCATATCAAACAAGCTTTTAAGGTGGTTACCCAGGCCACTTATCCCATCATAATAGGAATTAATTAAGTTATCAAAGAGGAAAACCTTTCTAAAATGTGCTTTTATGGAGTTGTGAAGCTCCTTAACACTTAATTCCCTGTTATCCTTTTCGGTAGGGAAAAACTCCTCATATCAAAAGAGATTGAGTACCTTATGATCATTTTTGCAATCCTATCGGATTTCTCCCATTTTTCTAATTTAGGGGTGTACTCCTTCATCCTCTCAATATAGTAATCATAAATAGGAGAAGGAGCATGTGGGTTTTCCTAATTAAATGCATAATCAAGGTTCAGCTCCTTCAGAATTGCATGCACCTGATTATTCCAAGTAGGAAAATTAGTGCAACTTAGGGGTTCTATGGTACTTATATAGTCTGCATAATTTACTGAAAAAATTTGAAGTAAAATAATGTCTCAATTAGTAAGCTGTATATAAGATGCACTTAAAGCATGAAGTTAAAACTACATTGGTCAGTATTAACAGCATGTTTAAGAACTTTAATTTGCATCACCGTTGGGCAGAAACAAACCAAAATTCATCTTCAATAACTCATAATTAATGTCAACGTTGGTCATAAATTAATTATGAGTAATCTCAAGTTAAACTTCTCGTTGGTTCCATTCAACCAGGTACAGTGGTGGATATAATGTATATATAAATATAAATACTTATTATTAAATGCAAAACATAATCTTAGAGCATCAATATAAAACATAATAATGCTCAAGAAAACATAGAATTAATACTAGAACTAAAACTAAAAACTCAAACTTAAAACTTATTTAAATAGTGCATAAAACAAACTAAGTAAAATGCTCTAAAGAAAAATTCTTAAACTTAAATATTCTCAGCAACATATTCCAAAACACATACTTAGATTAACTTAAAGATTACTAAATAAAATGGATAATAAACTTTATATGAAATGGGAATAAATATCATCGTGAGGGCATTAAACTTATATATATATAGTTGCTAAGAAAGAACTAAAAAAACTGAACATAAATCAATGGTAATTCTTAGGAAAAGTGTTCCACGTAAACTTAAATACCTCAAAGTTCATTAAATAAAACAAAAATGAACTTATTAGTAGTTAGGGAATGAACATAATTATTTGGGAAATAAACTTAATGTGTAGGCCTATGCTTATAATGAAACTCAATTCGGCCACGTTGAATTAGCCTGACTAATGGAGTGGCGGCTAGCCATCACGTGGTCAGTCGCCGGCCCGTTTCATGCTCGCCTATTATTGACAAAAGATGCTCGGTAGTCCACCGAGGGGTATCCTACGATGATAGATTTGTCGGTGGAGGTGCACGTAATCAGGAATCGGATGGTGACACAAGGCGTAGAGACAGTGATTTAGAAAAATATTAAAGCGTGGCTTAGCTTTAGATAGAATGTCTGGTCGGCGGCGTATGGCGTTATCTGGTCGGTGACGCGGGCAGCTCGCTTAGCGGCTGGAATGAAGTTGATCTTGTGTTGGAGTAGGACGGACGTAGTCGGAGCTTGGTGGTGTTAATCCGCATACGAAGACATGCACCGTGGTTGTCGAAGGATGTCGACGCGATCCGTCGAGTTGCCACGAAGGATGTTGATCTTGAGTTACGCCATCTGGTTCACCATGGATCACCACGCACGCGCCTACCTAGCGCACCAACTATCGACAAAAGATGCTCAGCAGTACACCGAAGGATATCCCACGATGGTAGATTTGTCGGTAGGGGTGCCATAATCAGGAACCGGATGGTGACACAAGGCGCAGAGACATCGATTTAGATAGGTTCGAGCCATCTGATCGACATAATACCCTACGTCCTGTGTCTTTGGTGTATTGTATTGAGGTGTAGTCTGGCGATTAAGGGACCCTTATCTCTTCTTATATACTCTAGAGGGGTAGGGTTACAAGGAAAGTATCCCATTTGGTACTATACAATATCTTGCGGTACACGCCGAGCAGCGTCGTGCCCCGCAAGGCTTCATCCTATGGGCTGGGCCACCTCTGATGGTGCGGCCCATGTCTTGTCTTGTGGATACCAGGGGCCATACCCCCACACCTATACATCAATAGGTTGGCTAACAACCCATTCTCCTTCCAGCTAATGTGCGAGTTATGTGATCTGTTGGATAGATAGATCAGCGCCTAGGAGATGCCAAAGGCAAACGACGATTACATACTTAAGCCACTCTAAAAAACCATAGCCGCATTCCTCACTCTCTTCTTCTTTTCACTCCCCCTGTTCCAGCCAGCTCTCCTGCTCGGCTGCTACTCTGTAACACTGTGCCGCTCTCGCTTGAAGCCACAGGCACCACGGTGCTCGGCTCGTCGATGCGTGCGTGCGGCAGGGCCGCGCGTAGCTCCATCGAGCTCTAAAGCCGGGTGCCCTCATGTGGCGTGGCAACGGCGACCTGAAACCGGCCGAACGACGATGCGATGCGCGCTAGCCACGGCACCCGTGCAGGCGAGCGCAAGCGCCAGTGCCCCTCAAGGCCGTAGCGACGGCGGCGCTCCTAAAGCCCGACAATCAACGCAACAGCGCCGTGAGACCAGCATGGCAGCGACTGCTACCTGAGACCCTCACGCACGCAACGCAAGGCGGCGGCGCCCTTAAGCCACCACGACGGCGTCGGCGACCCGGCCAATAGCACGGGTACGAGCCACGCGCATGCACGGCTGGGGGCGCCACAGCCGGCAGCGGTGACCCGACATACAACGCCGAGTACGAGCCACGCGGGTGCACACTCCATGTCTGATCTTAGGGTTAGTGTTCCTGATTTGGGGGAAAGAATTTTTGGGGATTTTCTTTATCGTTGCTGATTTGATTCAATCCCCTCCTAAATGCTCAACTGGGATTAATTTTGGTGGAAAACACCCTTAATCGCAGGAAAATATAAAGTAATCCGATACTAATTGCTTAGATTGATTCGTAATCTGGGACTAAATGCGTATGATCTTATCTAACTAGGCACTTATGGCTTCCTCAAAAGTAATTAAGACTTAATCACTTAATCAAGCGAGAAAATTTGTCTTGTGCATGTTACTGGAGTCATCATTAGATCGTAATCATACATCTGCTTAATGAACTGAAACTGCGTATGCACGATCCAAAATTAGTGTTATAAAACAATCTTAGTTAGTACTTATTTGTACTTAAACACGAAAACAGATCTAATCTCAGTACTAATGGCCCTTTAGAACTGACGTAACAATCAGGAAACGGGTCTGCTTTGAGTGCGTGCTAATGTCCAACTTAAAATATAGTAGATTAAAACTGAACGGATCTTGGCAGAGGCATAAAACTAATACACTCTGGCCTAAGATCATGTTAGAATCTAAGCAGGCTCTGATACCAATTGTTGAATTAGAACTTAGACTAACATGATCTTATCTTAGCCTAAACATGATCACTAACTCAATCTTATGCGGGAATTAGTCTGATACTAATCAGAGTTTGTAGATGCCATCTGAGTGCCTCCTTAGATGTAGAAGAGTTGATGTAGATAAAGTAGATCTTAGTCTTCACCAGATTGAGGCTTATGCTCCTAGTTGGTGAAGAACGCGATGTAGATCTGCAACCGTACCTGGGATGTGGGTAGACGACCTTCCTAAATCCTCCAGCACAATGGATCGGTTATGTGAATAGTCACGTGAATTAGAGAGATTGACACCAGGGGCGTCTCTCTTATTTATAATCGTGTTGTGGGTCAGGGTACAAACCCTTAAAATTTTAAGGGTTGCCGCCGATCACGACAGTTTTTATTTACTTAGAAATAAATAACGAGTGGGGACCAAAAGCTTAACGCTTAATAAGTCTCGTAATTAAATTTAGGATTAGCCGAATCGATCACGTTCCAACAGCCCACGCCCCCACCCGTTGCCTTGATGACGACCACCACGACCCACGCCGCCCTTGCCCGCCCATCAACGACTCAGCGCGGAAATGGCGCACATGATGGAAACAGTAGGGGATGCCCCCGTTCCTTCATTTCTAAGGACACATGATGAATCCACGTTTGAACTGAATATTTCTTTCCGAGGACAGTTTCATCCCCTTCGTCCCGGGATCTAGTAGCGGATCCAGGACGGAGGAACACAGACGATGCAACTGCAATCCCCTGGTACGCCACCCTAGATAAGCATCATTAGCAAATAGGTCATGTATTGGGCCCTAAGAGATTAACAGGAGAGGAGCTCGGGCAAGAACCCAGGGTCGTCGGGCCCTGGGTCTAGGTCCACCCATGTTGGGATCAAACCATCTCCAAGCTGGGATCGTCCCATCCTATCGTCGTCGTCCCACCAACTAAACACGTGTTATTAAGGGATGGCAATTGGCAAACACCAATAGTCAATACTCGTAATTCATCTATATAGATCTAGCTAGTCGCGTTTGCTGTAAAAGTGTGCTTAGACGATGGCTGATGGGAGGAGTGGAGCAGGAAGCGTGGAAATGAAGCTAGCAGCAGGCAGAAAGGCCATATAAAGAGGCCTAGCCAAGCTTTTAATCATTCATCCATGCAGAACGGGCGCTAGTGGCACTTTTGCTTGCTTTTCGTCCCTAGATCGATCCAATCCAAGTTCAACGAATATCTCATCTCCAGACTCCAGAATACATAGCAGGGCACTCCGCACGTACATGATCGAAATGCAGAGTTTCGAGCCCGTGACTACTCGAGGCATGGCAATGCATGGTCGCATGGAGCCACCGCTTACAACGCGTCCGTTGCGTGCGTGCGTGACAAATGACGAGGAAACCGTGGCATTATTTGCCCAGGACGGCCGGCCGAACTGACGGGACGCACACGCAGTGTTGGTGTTTGACACCACGCGCATGCACAATCCAGGCAGCAATGATGAAGTACGCAGTAGCAGTAGAAAGGAGCTTTGGGGAGTTTGGCGTCTGGAGCCCGCCCAGCCGGGGTTTGCGGATGGTCGGCAGGCGAAACAAAACAGCTGACACCGTCCCTCACCAAACGACCTACTACTGGCAGTCAGGCAGTGACAGTGTAGTAGGCGTCTACTAGGATGTGGCAATCCAGCACACGTATAAAAGGGAGGGATGGTCGAATGGATCGAGCCATCGACGTGGAGTGGACTCACGTGCTCCTGCCGTCCTGCGTCTCTTTGTGCGTGGGTGGGTAAGTCAGAAATGCATGGTGCATGTGATGATCAAATTGTTGAGGTTGTCATCTCGTTAGTTGTATCTCTCTAGACATTTCACATATATTTTTTATTTTGAAACTATTTTACATGTATTAAAGTTGAGATGGCCGAGTTGGTCTAAGGCGCCAGATTAAGGTTCTGGTCCGAAAGGGCGTGGGTTCAAATCCCACTCTCAACAATTGTTTTTTTCTTTTTATTTTCTGTTGAAACATTATTTTTTTATACAAATCCCTCTAAATTTTGTTTTCTGTTCAAACATATTTTTTATACAAATCCCTCTCAACGTTCATTTTTCTTCTTTTTGTTTTGTGTTGAAACATATATTTTTTTGAATATGCAAGCCCACACAACATCTATTTTTCTTTTTGTTTTTTATTGACACGTATTTTTCTATACAAATCCCACACTCAACATCAATTTTTATACAGTAACACCATTCGAAACACGTATCTTATATTTTTAAAACCTCGGTATAAGTTTTGTCTCCGCATGTAAACTATCCATATTATTTTTTTTACTAAATGTCTACATCATCTTTCACTAATGCCAGGTCAGTTCGTTAACTTTTCAACCTACTAATGCAAGCCATCAACGTCACCTTCACTAAGTGCAATTATTATCCAGATCATTTCTTACTAATATAACTATCCACATCATCTCCCACTAATACCACGTCAGCCCACTAACTTTCAACGTATTAATTCAAGCCATCCACATCACCTCCGCTAAGTGCAATTACTATTTTCAATATATAGAAAATATACAAGGCCTACGTATATCACTACTACAGAATGGACTTGTTGTCCCGGGCGGTAGCGGCTTTTAGTCCCGGTTACCGCGCCGGGACAACGATCCCGGGACTAAAAGTAGAACCTTCAGTTCCGGATCATCGAGCCGGGACTAAAGATGGACCTTTAGTCCCGGTTGGTGTTACCAACCGGGACTAAAGGCCCTCCAGCCGAGCAAACCTGGCACACCCTTTAGTCCCGGTTGGTAACCCCAACCGGGACTAAAGGTTCACCCTTTAGTCTCGGTTGGTAACTCCAACCGGGACTAAAGGTTCCTTTTCTTTTTCTTTTTTTTTGTTTAATTTGTTTTCAGTTCAGTTACACATATTTATTTAATATATAATATGTTTTTATGTACATATTCTACGCTGCTAATATAAATACACGCACGCATATAATTACATCTAATTCTCATCTCGAGCATTATTATATTCGAATAAAGTATGAAACTATATATATTATAGATATATATGTATATATACAACACTTTCATAATCTTGTTCTCGAAAATAACGATATCAATAAACATTTAATTTACATCATTAGTTCCTTAGATCAAAGTAGAACTCACCGTTGGGATTTAGCACTTTTTCTAGAAGATATTCTGCTATTGACTCTTGAACTGCTTTCAGATGGTCTTTTTGCATGACCTTTCGTTTCAACCATTCAGTCTTGCATTTGAAATAAAAGGAAAAGTATTAATACATATATATATATATATATATTCATTTAAAAATAAATAAAAAATTGATATATATACGTACTCTGAGGACATCTTCAGGAGTTCTTCTTATGTATGCAGTGATAAATTCACAAACGTAGTATCCACACAAGTTATTACCTGGTTCCTGCCGCAAACACCACTGTACGAGAAGAAGATTATTCTCATCATCTCACACGTAAATTGAAATACGATATAGTAATTAAACACGTGGGGAAGTATATATAGTACTACTTACTGGTATTTCAACTACATTAAGTGGTGCCTTGCAATCCTTGCGGTGTTGCCGAATAAACTCTTTTCAAACCCTGTGCGACCAATAATGTACGATCGTTAATAAATTATGGCAAAGTCTATTCAATAATAGTTGTGCGCGAGAGATCGAAATTACCCCGGGATAATGTCTATCATATCTTGGTATTGTGCTCGCTCTTTTCTCAATGAGTCCAAGATTACTAATTGACTTGAGTTTAACTCAATGACAATGAGTATCCAGTGAAACCTGCATTGGTTTATACACACACGTACATGCATATAAGTTGTATTAATATTACATAAAATGTGTAGACTACATTATTATTAACACTTACTCAAAGTTGTACAGGAAAAGTATTGTTGTCTTGTCGTGCTGCTTTACGAAGAACTTCATGATATTCGTCTGTGCTTCAGATACCCAGTGGTCCTTAACAATAATATCGGTTTTGAATACGATATAAGGATCAATGAAGCCAACACTGGTGTCTTGTATTCTTTGGAGCTCTGACATCTGGAATCTGTATATAAATATAAGTTACATGTGAGGATAATTATATACACGTACGCATGGAAGTGAGTTTATTAAATAAAAGTAAGAATCACTTACAAACAAAAGGAGCTAATGATTGATTTGTCCAAAGCGTCCAAGTGGAATAGTTGATGCAATTCTTCGAAACTAATATGTAAGATGTCATCTCCACGGAAGTAATGATGGTCTCTAAATCTGACAAAGATCCACTGCTCACCCCTGCCACACGCCTGCATGTACCACTTGTTGAGCAAGTACATTTGTGTACCCAATTCATTTAGAGCCGCAGGGTTGTATAGACTTTTGCCAAATTTATAAGTCTTCCAGGTATCAACTTCTAGGTTCTAGATTGGAGCTTTGCCCGTCACTTGATCCAAGGTTAAACTAGTTTGTTCAAAAAAATCATTAAGGTCTTGAACCAACACTTCTCCAGAGTTGTCTGGTCGATAGACTTCTATGTTGGAACCATATTGATTAGCAACAACAAGATTTTGCATTGGTTGCTTCTGTTGTCCGAGCTGTGGGACATCCTTCCCTGATGCTCTTTTCCTTTTCTTATGTGCATCATGTGACTTCACGAGGGAGCGGTCATAGTCTGATAGTGGCGGTGGCTTACGAACTTCAAGCATCTTTTTCTTATGAGCTTCGACCTTCTACCTCAGCTGATCTCGTGGTATGTAAAAGTACGACTTCTCCTTAAGCTTCGCTTGTCTCTGCTTTTGGATATCTATAAAAAATCTTTCACTTTTTTGCCTTCTTCAGCTGCTATTTGCTCATCAGTCTTTTCAGGAAGTATTTCTTGAGAAATAACTCTTTTTTGGGGGTCTTCTTTGCCGCCGGGACCTTAGACGTCTTTGTAGTGCGTCGCTGTGGAGGTGGTGGGGGCGGTGTTGGAGACTGGCGTGGAGGCAATGAGGCCGGTGTTGGAGTCCGGCGTGGAGGCGTTGGAGATCGTTGTGGAGGCGGTGGGGCTAGTGTAGGAGTTGGAGATCGTTGTGGAGGCGATGGGGCCGGTGTAGGAGTTGGAGATCGCCATGGGGATGAAGTCGTTTCGCCCCCCGCAATGCTGTGATGAGATGGGGAATGAATGATTGGGCTAGGCTGGGGGGAGACCCTGCTACAAAAACAAGTTGTGGTCAATTATTTTTGAAGCCAATATAAAATTAATGGAAAAATAATATTTCATTCACTATCATTCGTACCTAGGGTAAGGTAGGGGAAGCGGTGGCGCCCCAGGAATGATGATAAAGCATTTGCGTCATTGAATAAATGTCTTCTCTGCTTCTCCTAGTGTCTTCTCCCCATCACCGCCTTCAATGTCAAGAGGAACATTGCTGTAACCTTTGAGCACTCTATCGACCGAGATGCTAGCATATCCAGGTTGAATAACTGACCCATGGATTCTTAGTGTCTTCGTTTGGTCTATTGGAGATACAACCCCGACAGCCACCATGATTGATGCATTATTACCATCTGGAATGTGCAGCTCACATGTTGTTATAGGCTTGGTAATGTCATCAACAGGGAAGCGCAACCCAACATCACCTTAAATAACTGGCAGCTCCATGGAAGCACAACTGCTTTTCATCTAACCAACAGGGCTAATGGTGACTCCCGACGTCGATTGCATTTGACTCATTGCTAGCTGCACTTGCCTCTTAATCTCCTCCTGCATTCTTGCCCCAAGAGATTTTTCTCGTTCACGTGATTCAAGCAATGCTTGTCGTGACTCATTAATAAATTGCTCCAATACACGGATTCGGTCTGCCTCTTCATCCTTCTTTCTCTGGCGGCTTCTGTAGGTATCCCTGTCTGCTAGGAATGCTTGTAGCCACGAAACCGCCCCATAGCCTCTTGTTCGACCACCATGTTTGAGATTCTCTAGGGCATATGTCAATTCATCCTTTTCTCTGTTGGGCTTGAAAACACCACTATCAGCTTCTTCCCTAGCATGAGCTAGTCTCTGTGTTGCTCTCTCAATTTTTTGGCCAAAAATTAGCTTGCCAGTGTCTGGGTCTAGGCTTCCCCCATGAGCGTAGAACCAATTCTTCGCGCGTTGAGGCCAGTTCTTCTCTATTGTTTCATGTATGATTCCCTTGGCAGTAATCTCTGCTTCTAGGTTCTGCCACTTGGGAACAGCACTCCTATAACCACCTGATCCCATGCGATGATGGTATTGCTTCTATCGGGCATTCTACTGATTCCTCATCACATGTTCCTCACTCTCTTGAGATGTCTTGTATTGTACGAAGTCATCCCAATAGGACTCCAACTTGACAAACACCTTAGCATTGAAATTCGACATTTCATTCTTCAAGATAAACTTTTTATACAATGTCTTCTTCCAACTCTAGAACAATGTTGCCATCTTCTTCATTGTCCAATCCCTCACTAGCTCCTTCAAAGCATCATCTGCTTGTAATATGAAATGCTGAGTGATATCTCTCCAAGCTAGGTTCTTGTCACGATCAGATACAAAACTAACATTAGGAGTGGATATCTTCTGCTTCCATTCACGAGCACTAACTGGGATTCTATCCCTTACAATGAACCCACATTTATTGACATATGTCTGAGCATGTGGTCCCAATGGTTTGCCGGTGTCGATGTCGAATTCTGATATTATGAAACGACCCTCTAATGTCTTTTTTGGCCCTCGAACTTTCCTACTCTTACCGGTGGTTGATGTAGATCCAGAGACCGGCTACATGAGTAGAAACACAACGATTAACAACAAATATACGTACGCATGCATCTATAAGAGATGATAGATAATCGAATATACCTCGCCAGTATTTTCTTGCGCGACAATTTGTTGATCTTCAACCACCGGCATATTCAGGATATCATCATAATCAGCAAAGTACTGACTCGTGTCATCCACATTGGTGTTGGCATTGATAATATTCGCCATTATGTCATCATTCAAGTTATCATCCGGAGCAGCCATTTGTATCTTCAAGATAACACATAGATATATAGAATTACTATGGCACATAACATAAGTACATGTGATAACACATATAGAATTACTAAATCCAATTAAATATAATAACACATAATATTTCATAAGGATAAACAATAATAAGGTATAGGCTTTGGAATCGAATAAAAAACACTTTCGATCCAAAAAACATGGAAATAAGTACATGTATATATACATATAGAATGATATAATTTTCTCTCTCTCTCAACACATAGAATAAGTGCATATGTATATATCTCTAGATATGCATATGATAACACATAGAATGTCTCTCTAGATACAATTTTCTCTCTCTCTCTCTCTCTCAACACATGGAAATAATTAAGTACATGTATATATACACATAGAAATAATTAAGTACATATATATGTATACATATAGAATCTTTGGATAGAATTAATTACTAAATCTAATTAAACCTAACATATATACATAGATAGAATTTTACTAAATCAAAATTAAATCTAACACATATAGAGAGAGAGAGATAGAATAATAATTACTAAATATATCAAAAACTATAATAAAAACTATCTAAATAAAGTAATAATTAAATTTTAATACATTTAAATCTAATTAACATATATCAAAAACTATCTAAAAACTAAGAATAAACTACTAATTAAATTTTAATACATTTAAATCTAACATATATATCAAACACTACCTAAAAACTATCTAAAAAACTATCTAAAAAGTATCTAAAAAGTATCTAAAAACTATCTAAATAAAATAGGCTATGGATGCATGCATGGCGGCTGGGCGTGCTGGCCGGCCACGGGGCCGAGCAGAGCCGTGCGAGGACGACGTACGACAGAGAATCGACGGCCGCCGGGCGGGGCTCGACGACAATGGCGGCGCGGGCGCGGCAGAGACGACGATCAAGGCCGGGCGAGGGTAGACGACGACGGCGGCGCGTGCGGGTGCTGCAGAGACGACGAGATAGATTCTAGATCGAAAAGTAGAAGATGAACCGGTCGATATATATATATGTCGGGACCCTTTACTCCCAGCTGGTAACACCAACCGGGACTAAAGATCCTTTAGTCCCGGCTGGTAAGCCGAACCGGGACTAAAGGTCCAACCCTTTAGTCCCGGCTCGGCTTACCAGTCAGGACTAAAGGATCTTTAGTCCCGGTTGGTGTTACTAGCCGGGACTAAAGGTATTTTTGGGCGGGCAATTCCACCCACCCTTTAGTCCTGGTTCCTGGCCTGGGCCAGGACTAAAGGCATGAAATTTTTGCAGCCCACCAAAGTGTTGTTTTTTCATTAAGGATTGTAGATTTTGATGAGCTGCTCAAATGAGACACTAAATGACCTCAGATGAAAAATCTCTAAATACCAAGTTTGATCATCTCAGCAAGATCTACAATTGTTACATAGCTTATTTTTCCATTTGAGAAAGTTTTATCAAACACTAGTCACAAATCCTTGATTCTCATATAGACTTTCTAAAACTATGTCACACTTGTGAAATTTGAACTATATTTTGTTCAAACTTTCTCAAATGAAAAAATGGCCTATATAAGGATTGTATATCTTGATGAGCTGAACAAACTTGGTATTCAAAACTTTTCAATTGGAGACAATCTAGGGTTCCGAAAACTAGTTTGTAGGCGTCAAAATTTAAAAATCATAAATTTGAACCATCCAAACTATCTCAAATGGAAAGTTGACCAAAACAACAATTGTAGATCTTGATGATTTTAACAAACTTGGTACTCAAACCTTTTCAATTTGAAGTCATTTAGAGTTTAGAATACTAGAGTCAAAGTGTTGTTTTTTTATTTGACCAAATTTGACTTGGTCAAACTTGCTCAAATGAGACACTAAATGACCTCAGATGAAAAATCTCTGAATACAAAGTTTGATCATCTCAGCAAGATCTACAATTGTTACATAGCTCATTTTTCCATTTGAGAAAGTTTTATCAAACACTAGTCACAAATCCTTGATTCTCATATAGACTTTCTAAAACTATGTCACACACTTGTGAAATTTAAAGTACATTTTGTTCAAACTTTCTCAAATGAAAAAATGTCCTATATAAGGATTGTATATATTGATGAGATGAACAAACTTGGTATTCAAAACTTTTCAATTGGAGATAATCTAGGGTTCCGAAAACTAGTTTGTAGGCGTCAAAATTTAAAAATCACAAATTTGAACCGTCCAAACTATCTCAAATGGAAAGTTGACCAAAACAACAATTGTAGATCTTGATGATTTTAACAAACTTGGTACTCAAAACTTTTCAATTTGAAGTCATTTCGAGTTCAGAATACTAGAGTCAAAGTGTTGTTTTTTAATTTGACCAAATTTGACTTGGTCAAACTTGCTCAAATGAGATACTAAATGACCTCAGATGAAAAATCTCTGAATACCAAGTTTGATCATCTCAGCAATATATACAATTGTTACATAGCTCATTTTTCCATTTGAGAAAGTTTTATCAAACACTAGTCACAAATCCTTGATTCTCATATAGACTTTCTAAAACTATGTCACACACTTGTGAAATTTGAACCACATTTTGTTCAAACTTTCTCAAATGAAAAAATGGCCTATATAAGGATTGTATATCTTGATGAGATGAACAAACTTGGTATTCAAAACTTTTCAATTAGAGACAATATAGGGTTCCAAAAACTAGTTTGTAGGCGTTTAAATTTAAAAATCACAAATTTGAACCATCCAAACTATCTCAAATGGAAAGTTGACCAAAACAACAATTGTAGATCTTGATGATTTTAACAAACTTGGTACTCAAAACTTTTCAATTTGAAGTCATTTAGAGTTCAGAATACTAGAGTCAAAGTGTTGTTTTTTAATTTGACCAAATTTGACTTGGTCAAACTTGCTCAAATGAGACACTAAATGACCTCAGATGAAAAATCTCTGAATACCAAGTTTGATCATCTCAGCAAGATCTACAATTGTTACATAGCTCATTTTTCCATTTGAGAAAGTTTTGTCAAACACTAGTCACAAATCCTTGATTCTCATATAGACTTTCTAAAACTATGTCACACACTTGTGAAATTTAAACTACATTTTGTTCAAACTTTCTCAAATGAAAAAATGACCTATATAAGGATTGTATATCTTGATGAGCTGAACAAACTTGGTATTCAAAACTTTTCAATTGGAGATAATCTAGGATTTACATCGTTGTATCATGCGGGCACAACAGTGAATTTTTTCTTGATGTATGACCCTTGGTTATGATCTTATCGTAACCTTGGAGTGTCTTCATCATTTAACATGATGCTTAGATCTTTCTTCACTATGAAGGGTGGAATTCGGACATTTCTTTTATAATCTTCTAACATGTCTGACTTGTCTTCAATTCCCACTATATTTATTTTCCCAGAAAGAACTATATGGCGCTTTGGCTCATTGATCATTAAGTTGATGTCTTCATTTTTTCCTCTCTTTGATTTTGTAGACATGTCTTTCACATAGAATATCTGACTCACATCGGCAACAAGGACGAATGGTTCATCTTTGTACCCAATATTGTTGAGGTCCACTGTTGTCATTCCATACTCTTTGTCGACTGTTACCCCTCCTCCGGTCAGCTTCACCCATTGGCACCGGAACAAAGGGACTTTAAAATTAGGTGCGTAGTCTAGTTCCCATATATCTTCTATGCGGCCATAATATGTTTGTATATTCCCATTTGGATCTGTGCCATCTATGCGACACCACTATTTTGATTGGTGCTCCTTGTATCTTGGGCAACTATGTAAAATGTATTCCCATTTATCTCATACCCTTGGTATGTGAGGATATGCCATAATGGTTGCCTAGCCAACAAATACAGTTGCTCATCAATATTGTCATCGCCTTGACATTCTTTTCACAACCAACCACTGAAACTTTCCATGTGCTGACGCCTAATCCAAGCTTCAGTCTTCC
Organism: Miscanthus floridulus; assembly: GCF_019320115.1. Classification (NCBI taxonomy): domain Eukaryota; kingdom Viridiplantae; phylum Streptophyta; class Magnoliopsida; order Poales; family Poaceae; genus Miscanthus; species Miscanthus floridulus. The sequence continues at coordinate 27,953,226 of NC_089585.1, read as the reverse complement.
CTAAAAACTTGGATCGTAAGAACTCCTTATGTATCTCGATGTACGGATGCACCAATGACGAGTTCTAAAGAACTGTGTAGTGTGCTTTATTGAAATAATCATCTTCCATGCTAATATATGTTTTCTTCCCTAAAGTTTCTTTACCACTGAGTCTCCCCTCGTGTCACGATTCGGGAACACCAATCGGGGCAAGGTCAGGAATAAAGTCAACACAGAACTCAATGACCTCCTCTATTCCATAGCCCTGGGCGATGCTTCCTTCAGGCTTAGAATAGACTTTCACATATTTCTTCAAGACTCCCATAAACCTCTCGAAGGGGAACATGTTATGTAAGAACACAGGTCTAAGAATACTAATCTCCTTCACCAAATGAACTAGGAGGTGTGTCATGATATTAAAGAAGGATGGAGGGAACACCAACTCAAAGCTGACAAGACATTGAACCACATCATTCTGTAGAGTAGCTAGTTCCACTGGATTGATTGCCTTCTGAGAAATTGCATTGAGGAATGCACATAGCTTCACGGTGGCTAGACGTACATGTGGAGGTAGAATTTCTCTTAAAGCAACTGGAAGCAATTGCATCATAAGCACGTGGCAGTCATGGGACTTTAAGTTTAGGAATTTCTTCTCTGGCACATTTATTATACCCTTTATATTGGAGGAGAATCCCGATGGGACCTTGATGCTGCTTAGACATTCGAACATGCTATCCCTCTCTTCTTTGCTAAGCGTGTAGCTAGCAGGACTTAAGTAATGACGTCCATCATCTGTCTTCTCTGGATGAAGGTTGTCTCATTCTTTCATGCCCTACAAGTCCTGGCGTGCTTCAAGTGAATCCTTTGGCTTCCCGTACACACCCATGAATCCTAACAGGTTCACACAAAGATTCTTTGTTAGGTGCATCACGTCGATTGCGTTGCGGACCTCTAGGACTTGTCCATAGGGTAGCTCCTAAAAGATGGACTTCTTCTTCCACATGGGTGCATGTCCCTTAGCATCTTTGGGAATAGATTCCCTGCCTTGTCCCTTTCCAAATACTACTTTCACATCCTTGACCATTGTGAGTACATCTTCTCCGGTTCAGTTATGAGGCTTCTTCTGGTGGTCTGGCTTACCTTTAAAATGCTTACCTTTCTTTCTTACTTGGTGATTCAAAGGAAGGAATCGACGATGGCCAAGGTACACGACCTTTCGACATCTTTTCAAATATATACTGTCAAGGTCATCAAAACAATGTGTGCATGCATTATATCCTTTGTTTGTCTGACCTGAAAGATTACTTAAAGTAGGCCAATCATTGATTGTTATGAACAGCATTGCTCGTAGGTCAAAGTGTTCTTGTTTGTACTCATCCCAGACACGTACACTTGGTTTGATCCATAAAACTAGAAGTTCTTCAACTAATGGCTTCAGATAGACATCAATGTCGTTGCTAGGTTGCCTCGGACCTTGGATGAGGATCGGCATCATAATGAACTTCCACTTCATGCATAACCATGGAGGAAGGTTGTAGATACATAGAGTAACTGGCTAAGTGCTATGACTAGTGCTCTGCTCCCCAAAAGGAATCATACCATCTGTACTTAAGGCCAACCTTAAGTTTCTAGCCTCATTTGCAAACTCTGGAAATTCCCTGTCTATCGCTCTCCATTGGGACCCATCAGCTGGGTGTCTCAGCATATTGTCTACCTTACAGTCTTCTTTATGCCACCGCAACAACTTTGCATGGTCTTTATTTCTGAACAAACGTTTTAAGCGTGGTATTATAGGAGCATACCACATAACCTTGGCAGGGATTTTCTTTCTAGGACGTTGTTCACCCTCGACGTCACTAGGATCATCGTGCCTGATCTTATACCGCGCTGCTTTACATACTGGGCATTCATCCAAATTCTCGTATTCATTGCCATGATAGAGGATGCAGTCATTAGGACATGCATGTATCTTCTGGATTTTTAATCCCAAAGGGCAGACAACCTTTTTTGCTTCGTACGTAGTGGTGGGCAATTCATTTGGCTTCGGAAGCATCTTCTTTATGAGGTTCAATAAATTCCTAAATGCCTTGTCAGATATACCATTCTTTGCCTTCTACTGTAGCAATTCCAGTGTTGTACCCAGTTTTTTTGCCCCTCTTCGGTCGTCGGGTATAGCAACTTCCTATGATCCTCAAGCATGCGCTCAAACTTAACTTTCTCTTTTTCACTTTCGCATTCTTGTTGTGCATCACGAATGGCATCGCCAAGAGCATCACCGAGATCATCTTCTGCCGCTACCTCTTCTTCATCTCTCCCCATTGTAGTATCATCAAAGGCAGCATACTGAGCAATAATGTCATCAATGTCTAAATCTTCTCCTTCACCTTCTTCCATCATGACCCCACTTTTTCTATGCTTAGTCCAACATATATAGTTTGACATGAAACCTGACTTAAGCAAATGTGAATGAAGACTCATTGAGCTTGAATATTCTTTAAATTCTTACATATGGCACATGGACAGCACATGAAACCATCCCACTTATTTGCCTTGACCACACCTAAGAAATAGTGCACGCCCTCAATAAAGTGTTGGGAGCGGCGATCGGCATTATACATCCAATGGCGTGACATAATCTACATTACACGACAAATTATGAAAACCTTAAACATAATTAAGTATTTTATTACACAACATAGATGACACACACATGGTTGATTAATTAACTAAGCCTGGCTACAACGTAAGCAATCCCAACTATCACTAAACAAACTAAAACTACAATGCACTTCAGTAACATAATTATTTCGTGATCGTACGCAACTAAAACAGACAAATCATTCTTCTGTTGAATATCAATAAGCTTCTCCTACTGGCTCACTGCCTCATCATCAGCAGCCGCTACCTCAAGCGCACCCAAATTCTGCACGTATGTAGCATAATCTTTCTCCCAGTACCAATAATCGCATCCATTGCCCTCCCACTAAAATTAAAGCCAAAAAATATTTAGTCAAAAATATTCAAGAAAAGCAGGTCAATTAGCCATAATTATAAAATGCGTAAGAAACTCACATCGCGATCCGGGCACTTGTAAAAAACACGACCCTTGTTGGGTCCCTGTCTCTTGACTCGGTACTCCATCATAATCTTCTACTTACACTTGCCACAGATAATGAGAGGGAGTTCTGGCCTCAGTCATTTCGCAACCGAACGAGAGGCCGAGGATCCGGTACCAGTTGTCATCTACTTTCTATACTTATTTTTGCAAACTAATGTAAATTTCATATTTTCTAAAATGATATATTTAAACAAAACTAGTACGGATTTCACATGTTTCAATAAATAACCATCCATACTAGTTGACCTTGCTTACGTGATCATCTCGGCCAGCATTTCTCCACCGGACGACACCGTATTTGGCCAAGAAAGAGCTCCGATTCTACGAGAAAGGGAACATGGTCTTCCACGACCGTTGCCGCTCTCTCTCGTAGAATCAAAGTTCCTCCTTGACGTCCGTTACCGCTCGGCAGAGAACATATTGGCCGAGCTGAACACGGTCTGCAAGTTCAACTAGTATGGATTTTCTATAATTTTCTAACTATTTACTAAGTTTTTCATTTCATGGAAAATTTAATTCTAAAAAATAAAAGGCATGATTTCTAAGTAGTTCATTTCATGGAAAAAATAATTCTAAGTGACCTGCTTGATATCAGCGAGCTCGCGAACGTTTAGGTTGCCGAGGATAGTAACATTTGTAGATGACATTTGTAGGTCTGAAATTATCAAATATCCATCAAATTATAGCTCAAAAACATGTTTCAATAAATAACCATCCGTACTAGTTGACCTTGCTTACGTGATCATCTCGGTGAGCATTTCTCCACCGGACGGCACCGTACTTGCCAAGAAAGAGCTCTGATTCTACGAGAAAGGGAACACGGTCTTCCACGACCGTTGCCATTGTCCCTCGTAGAATCAAAGCTCCTCCTTGACGTCCGTTACCGCTCGGCAGAGAACATGCTCGCCGACCTGAACACGGTCCGCAAGTTCAACTAGTACGGATTTTCTATAATTTTCTAACTATTTTCTAAGTTTTTCATTTTATGGAAAATTTAATTCTAAAAAATAAAAGGCATGATTTCTAAGTATTTCATTTCATGGAAAAAATAATTCTAAGTGACCTGCTCGATATCAGCGAGCTCGCGGGCGTTTAGGTTGCCGAGGATAGTAACATTTGTAGATGACATTTGTAGGTCTAAAGTTATCAAATATCCATCAAATTATAGCTAAAAACATGTTTCAATAAATAACCATCCGTACTAGTTGACCTTGCTTACGTGATCATCTCGGCGAGCATTACTCCACCGGACGGCACCGTACTTGGCCAAGGAAGAGCTCCGATTCTACGAGAAAGGGAACACGGTCTTTCACGACCATTGCCGCTCTCCCTCGTAGAATCAAAGCTCCTCCTTGACGTCCGTTACCGCTCGGTAGAGAACATGCTTGCCGAGCTGAACACGGTCCGCAAGTTCAACTAGTACGGATTTTCTACAATTTTCTAAGTTTTTCATTTCATGGAAAAATTAATTCTAAGATCACGTAAGCCACCGGGGACGAGGATGGCGCGTGCTCCAGCGAGGACGAGCGAGGCGTGATTTTGATGAACTAATTTAACTTTTGTTTATCCAAACATATATGCAAATCATCATGTGATTTTGAGCTAAAAGTGACATATAAAATCATAATAAAGTCCAACATATAAAATTACACATGCATCTACATCGCAAAATGAGATAAGCTACTGATAAAACATAAGAGGATTAAGTTTGTTACCTCCAAAATCGAAGAGCAACACCAATGGAGGGGGAGAGAGCAAGAACAACAGCAAGCCGAAGAACAGAGGCAGTGAGTTTGAATGGAATGGCTCGGGCTCGAGAAGGAAGAAATGAGCTGGTCTATAGGCCAGGATAATTAGTCCCGATTAGAGGGCCAAACCGGGACTAAAGACTAATCTTTATTCCCGGGGCATCACCCAAATCAGGACTAAAAGCTTTAGTCCCGGCTGGTATTACCAACTAGGACTAAAGGTAAAACCTTTAGTCCCGGTTGGTAATACTAGCCGGGACTAAAGATCTCTGCCCCGCGGATGACCATTGGGCAGGGACCTTTAGTCCCGGTTGGTATTACCAATCGGGACTAAAGGGTCCTTTAGTCCTGGGGGCAAAAAAATGCCGAGGCTAATGCCAAATTGAGACATCGTTCTAAAGTCTGTTCTCTAGTAGTGTATTGTTACCATTTTTTTCTCGTCCACCATCTTATAATTTGATCTAATTATTTTAGTTTCCTATTGAATTCTTTCATTGTCACAACTCATATATACAATAATTTTATTTTTAGAAAACCCCCGCAGCAAAATGCAGAGCAAGCTTTAATATCTTTAGATTTAGATAACGTTAAAATACAAAGTAACAGCATAGGAAACATGAAATAGTGGTCGTGTTGGAGTGATTTAGTAAATAGAAAACTAACATGTATTATATCATCAGACTATCTACAACAGAGCCGACCCAAACATGAGACCTATTTCACCATTTGGGTCACACACACAGCGAAAGAAAAACGCAACCAAAACCGGCGAACTCCAACAACGAACGCAAAAAGAGAGGCCCCGAGTGCCGCCCGCCTCTCTCCCCGCCAAGCGTTGGCCGCCTCCCACCCCGTCGAGCGCCGACCGCCTCCACGCTGGCCTCCTCCTCGCTCGCCTCCATGCCGGATCTAGGCCGAGGAAGGAGGGATCTAGCCGCACACCATCACAAATGCCTCAATCTGCCTCGTACCGCCTCGATCCGCCGCCAGAGCTCGCGAAGCACGCCACCGAGGCGCGCGGCGCCCGCTGTAGGGCACCCGCTGCAGGAGCGCGTGACACCCATGCTGGGGTGTGTGAACCCCGCTGCTAGAGGAAGACGTGCGTGAGGTGGCTGTAGTCGAGCTCGCGGACGAGGTGGAGGTGCGCGAGGCGGTGCACGCCGTCGAGCGTGGCAGCGCACGGCGCGGTGAGGTGCGCCCAGTGCAGGGACGCGGAGGAGGAGTGCGGGCGTGGGGAGAGCGACATGGAGGAGGAGAAGGACGGCAGCGACAGGGAGCTCCATGCACTGAAGGTGGTGGCGGTGGTGAAGGACGAGGTGGAGGCAGAGGCGGTGGAGGTGAAGGACAAGTCCAGCGCGCCGACGCCAGCGTTCGCGAGCGCGGGAGGGAAGTGCGGGGAGAGGGCGGCGTCGGAGGAGAACGGGGAGAAGGTGACGCAGTTTTTGGTTCCCTCTCACCGTGGACGCAAAATAGGTAATCCGTTTGCATAGTCTGTTGGAGGGTGTTTTTTCCCTATGAACGATGCATTTTAGGTATGGGTCACATGATGCATAGTCGTCATGCCGGAGTGATTATCAGGCATGACTAGAAATCATGTGGGCTTTGCCTGCCCAGGTTCGAATCCTGCCAACCACTGGTTTTCCTCCTTTTTTATTTCCTTTATCTTTTTTTTTCATTTCCCTTTACTTTTCTTATCCTGTGACTGGACTAAATGGCTCAATCAACCTAGCACCATGATTTCGATAACTTATTATTGCATATAATTGTATACTCTGTTTTTTATTTCCAATTATCAAACATTATTCCTTACGCTCCCAAGGCTAAATCAACCTTGCACTACCCTGATTTTGACAGCTAATTGTATATAAATTGTATATTCCTTTTTTGTTTCCAATTACGAAACATTATTCCTTGCGCACCCGACCATAATACCAAATCTACCATGATTTCGACAACCAAATGTATGTACTCCATTTCTGTTTCCAATTATGAAACATGACCCCTTGCCCTCTACCAGTAATTTTTATTTTTATATTTTCTGCTGTTTCCAGCTTTGTGGGGGAGGACATGAGAAACATGGCAGGGTTTGTGCCCTATTCGCTAGGCTTATAAGCTGTATTTTTTCAGCCAATGAACAATATTTTTCTCTCACAATAAATCAGTCAATGGTATTTTCAGCCATAGCTTATCAGCTAAGCAAACAAGGACAGTTTGAGGAGCAGCCCATTGAAAGCATCTAGGCCCCTTGTTGGGTTTCGGTGATTAATGACAATACAAGATTACTATAACTAACGTGTATTTTGTAGAGGCAATTAAGTTAGGTCATGGTAATGGAGATCAATTGGGCAATCAAGGTGGTCATGCCCCTACGATGAAAATCGTTTTGGTTTTCAAAGGATGAACGACAAGGTTAATGATGACTAGTTCTAAGTGTCGATTGGAGTTGGAGTGACACTTAGAGCAGTTTAGGACTTTGTTTTTCCTTTGGTCGTACTATTAAGGGGGGTACGGATGGGTAGCTTGACCTAGATGAGTCTAGTGAGTTAGGTGTGGTGCACACTTGTTAAAATTAGCACTAGGTAGCTCCACAACAGCCCTATGATCCTATAGAGCAAACTTCATTCACATATGTTTGAGAGTTGGAAGTGAATGGAGGGTCAAATGCTGACCGAACGTTGGCTTCGGTGCGACCGGACGCTGGCCACAGGGTTCCGGTCAGTACATTTGATCAAGGAGATTGCGTTCGGTGCGATCAGGACACTAAGTGGTCAAGTGACCGGAACGCTGAGTGGTCAAGTGACCGAACGCTGAGAGGCAGCGTCCGGTCGACTCTAGTAAGGTTCCAAAGAAGGAAATCTGTGACCGGATGCGTCCGGTCAGTACTGACTGGACCCTGGGGGTTCAGCGTCTGGTCGAGTACAGTAAGCATCCAGTGAGGGTTTAATACGACCGGACACGTTCGGTCAGTGGTGATCGGACCTTGCTAGCGTCCGATCAACACTTAAACACTGGTGTGCAGGTTGAACTGACCGGAGCGTCCGGTCAATATGACCGGAGCGTCCGGTCACCCTCGTAGAGGCACATAACAGGTTCGTTTTTAGGCTACCTTATAAATAGAAGCTCCACTCGTGTGTGGAGTTACTTTTGCTCATTCCTAATAGCTGAGAAACACGTTTGTGAGTGCCAAGAAGAGCAAGGTCCTAGTGAGGTGATTGAGATTTGAGAATCCAAGAGAGTAGCCTCATTAGTGAATCAAGAGTAGCAAAGTGTGCATCTACCGTTCTCATTAGGCTTCGCATGGTCAAGTGAGAGTTCGTGCTTGTTACTCTTGGTGATCGCCATCACCTAGATGGCTTGGTGGTGATTGAGAGCTTGGTGATCACCCAGGCAGAGCTTGTGGGTGACCCAACTCAAGTTGTGAGCAGGTTTTGGGTGATTCGCTGCGACGGAGTAGTCAAAGAATCAACCCAGTAGAGAGCACTTGATCCTTAGCGTGGATCAAGGGGGAGCTACACCCTTGTGTGGGTGCTCCAACGAGGACTAGTGGGGAGTGGCGACTCTCTAATACCTCGGCAAAACATCACCGTGTTCCTCTCTCTCTATTGACTTTGAGCATTTACTTTGAGCAATTCAATACTTGTTTTTACATTCATAGAATTGTTATGCTAGAGTAAGTTTAGAACATAGGTTGCAAGTCCTTTTGTGCATTAGATTAATAGAAACACTTTTCTAGGCACAAGGGGTTAATTGGGTTAATCGTAGGATTTAATTATTGCAAGAAAATTTAGAATTTTACCCAATTCACTCCCCTCTTGGGCATCTTGATCCTTTCAATTGGTATCGGAGCCTCGTGCTCATGTTTTTAAGCTTAATCGCTTAGAGCAAGATATCTCACGAGGATGGACCTCCTCCTATCTTTGAGGGAGATGACTTTCCATATTGGAAAATCCGCATGGAGGTGTACTTAGAAGCTCTAGACGTTGGTATACTTAGAGCCGCCTCACAAGGCTTCCCAAAACCTCAAGATGCTACTAACTTACAAGGCAATGAGGTTAATTATGAAAAGTGGAATGCAAAGGCTCGGAACACCATCTTTAGAGGCCTTTGCAAAGATGTGTTCAACCACATAAGGAACCACAAAGATGCCCATGCTCTATGGTCGGACATTTGTGAGCTCCATGAGGGAACCAAGAGTGAGCATGAGGAACGCTATCATCTTGTGATTAAAAAGCTAAATTCATTTGAGATGCTTCCCAAAGAATGTGCTAATGAGATGTATTCACATTTGAATGTTCTTGTAGAGGAAGTCAATGGGCTTGGACTTACTCAAATGTCACCATCCGACGTTGTGAGAAAGATCTTGAGTGTCCTCTCCATTGACAAATATGGGCATATTGTGACCGTGCTACACCAAGGTGATCTTTCCACCGCTACACCAACACAAATCTTGGGAAAGATCAATGCTCATGAGATGTACATGCACATCACGCCACAAGATGGCTCATCCTCTACCAAGAAGAAAGAGAAGGACTTAGCATTCAAAGCTAGCCAAGATAAGGGCAAAGCAAGACTTGAGTATGAGAGCTCAAGTGACGAAGAAGATGAAGATGAAAATCTTGCTCTCATGGTGAAGAAAGCCGCCAAAATGCTAAACAAGCTAAACAAGAGTGGCATCAAGTTCGACGATAAGAAGAAGAAGTTCTTCACAAGCTCTAGAAGAAAGCCAATCTCCGAAATGGATTGCTTCAATTGTGGTGAACTTGGTCATCTAGCACATCAATGCACCAAGCCCAAGAAAGACAAGTTCAAGAACAAGTTCAAGGGCAAGAAAGATGACTCAAGCAATGAAGACGAAGATGAAAAGAAGAAGAACAAGCCATACAAGAAGAGAGATGACAAGAAGAGAGACTTCCACAAGAAGAAGAAGAGTGGAAAGGCCTGCATTGTCGGTGATTGGCTCACGGACATTGATTCATCTAGTGGATCATCCGATGATGATAGTGACAATGAGAAGGTGGCCGCCATTGCTATTAATCTTTCATCTTCACCGCCACCATCGCCATCATCCTCTACACACCTATGCCTTATGGCCAAGGGTGAACGCAAGGTAACTAATAATGATGATAGTAGTGATGATGAGCAAGCTAGTGATGATGATGATTCACCTTCATATGATGATCTTGTCAAAATACTAAGAAAATACACTAAGATCATTAGAAAGAGTAGAGCTAAAAATGAAAAGCTTGATGCTAAAAATGATTCACTCTTAGCTAAATGTGATACATTGGAAAAGGCTAATGTTGAGCTTAAAGAAACAAATGATGCTATATCATCCAAACTCAAGGAGCTCAAATCTTCTAAGAAAGAGCTTAAAGATAAACATGATAAACTTGAGTGGGTGCACAATGAGCTCATCACTAGCCACAACAAGCTAAAAGATAAATACACTACTCTTAAGATCAATCATGATACTCTTGTTATTGCTCAAGAATTTTTACCAAATGAGCCACATGATGCTACTAACCATGTTGTTAAGATTGATATAGCTACATCATGTGATGATTTAATTGATGAGAGCATTGGGCAAGGATCTAGTGGCAAAGGCAAGAAAGTGGTTGAGTGCAATGACTATGATGAATATGTCAAGCTCAAGAATACAAATGAAAAGCTCATGAAAGATCTTGAAGAGATGAAAAGCCACAACACCATTGTGCTAGAAACTCTTAATCATGACAAAGAGTTGATCCTTGAGAATGAGAAGCTCAAAGAAGAAAACAAGAAGCTCAAGGAAGAGAAGAAAGATGATGCTCTAAAGGAAGAAAATAAGAAGCTCAAGTTGGAGAAAGAGCATCTCAAGATTGGATTGAGCAAGTTTGCTAGAGGCAAGCACCTCCAAAGTGAGCTACTCATGAACACTGTCATGAAGATGGATAGAAGTGGCATTGGATATGTGGCAAGTGTAGAGAAGAAGAAGGCTCAAGTTCAACAACAACAATCAAAGCCAAAGCCAAAGCCAAAGAGATGTTTTGAGTGTGGACAAGAAGGCCACTTTGCTCATGAGTGCCAAACTCCATCACCACAACCCTTGCCCAAGCATGCTAGACCCTTTGCCTTCAATGCTCACTACATGCTTAGAAAGGATTCTAGTGGAAAGATGAAAGTCATATTCTTAGAACCTCCTAACAAGAATAGGCCTAAAAAGATTTGGGTGGCTAAGTCACTTGTTGAGAAGGTGAAGGGCCCTCAACAAGTTTGGGTTCCTAAAGCTTGAATCTCTTGTGTGTAGGTGAACTACAAGACCAGTGGAAGTCATTGGGTTATTGATAGTGGTTGCACTCAACATATGACCGGTGATCCTCGTATGTTTACCTCACTAGATGAAGAGGTAGATGGACAAGAGAAAATAATATTTGGAGATAACTCAAAGGGCAAGGTTAAAGGATTGGACAAAGTGGCAATATCAAATGATCATTCCATCTCCAATGTGCTATATGTTGCTTCATTGAGTTTCAACTTGTTATCCATTGGACAATTGTGTGATCTTGGCTTCCAATGCTTGTTCACCGAGAAGGAGGTTGTTGTATTCAAGGTAGATGATAATCAAGTGATATTCAATGGATTTAGATACAGCAACTTATATCTAGTGGACTTCACCTCCGAAGATGCAAATTTGAAGACTTGCCTATTCACCAAAACAACACTTGGGTGGCTATGGCATAGAAGACTTGCTCATGTTGGTATGAGTTCACTCAAGAAGCTAATGAAGAATGATTTGGTGAGAGGGTTGAAAGGATGTGAAGTTTGAGAAGGATAAGCTTTGTAGTGTATGTCAAGCCGGCAAGCAAGTTGCAAATACCCATCCAACAAAAGCTTTTATGTCAACCACAAGAGTGCTAGAACTCCTACACATGGATTTATTTGGACCAACAACATACAAGAGTTTGGGAGGGAATCTCTATTGTCTTGTGATTGTTGATGACTATTCAAGGTATACATGGGTATTCTTCCTTCATGACAAATCCAAAGTTGCTTCTTGCTTCAAGAAGTTTGCCAAGAGAGCTCAAAATAAATTTGAAGTGAAGCTCAAGAAGATAAGAAGTGACAATGGAAAATAATTTGATAACACAAACATTGAAGCTTATTGTGATGAAGTTGGGATCAAGCATGGAGTCTCCGCAACTTATACTCCTCAACAAAATAGTGTAGTTGAGAGGAAGAACCGGACTTTGATCACTCTTGCAAGGACAATGCTAGATGAGTACAACACCCTTGAAGCTCTATGGGCTGAAGCAATCAACACCACATGCTATGCATCAAACCACCTATTCCTTCAAAAGTTCCTTGGCAAGACACCTTATGAGTTGCTCAATGGGAAGAAGCCGGACGTCTCCTTCTTTAGGATGTTTGGTTGCAAATGCTACATCTACAAGAAGTGGCAACACCTAGGGAAGTTCCAAAGACATTATGATATTGGTTTTCTTGTTGGTTACTCATCAAAGTTCAAAGCATATAGAGTATTTAATCATGCCACTGGCTTGGTTGAAGAAACATATGATGTGGAATTTGATGAATCTAACAGCTCCCAAGGAGCTCATGAGAATCTTGATGATGTAGGTGATGAACCATTAAGGGGGGCTATGAAGAATATTCCAGTGGGAGACATCAAGCCAAAAGATGATGTACAAGTCATTGATCAACCTTCTTCATCAAGTGTGCCACAAGATGGTGAAAAGATGGGAGAGTAGAAAATGAAGATACTCATATCTCCCATGAGCAAATGGTGGTACAAGCACAAGATGGGAGAGTAGAAAAAGATGGGAGAGTAGAAAATGAAGATACTCATATCTCCCATGAGCAAATGGTGGTACAAGCACAAGATGTTGATGCTCCACAACCACCTCCTCAAGTGGTCAATAGAAGAAATACACCTCTCCTACAAGATCATCCACAAGATCTTATCATAGGGAGTCCATCAAAGGGTGTAATGACTCGATCTCAAAAACTTGCTTCATTTATTGCTCATCACTATTTAGTCTCTTGCTATGAGCCTATCAAGGTAGAAGAAGCTCTTAAAGATCCGGATTGGATCAATGCCATGCATAAAGAGTTGAATAACTTCACTTGCAATGAAGTTTGGACTCTTGAAGAGCGACCAAAAGGTGCAAGAGTCATTAGAACAAAGTGGGTGTTCCACAACAAGCAAGATGATCAAGGTGTTATTGTAAGGAACAAGGCAAGACTAGTTGCAAAGGGGTTCTCCCAAATTGAAGGTTTGGATTTTGGAGAGACCTTTGCACCGGTTGCAAGATTAGAAGCCATCCATATCCTACTTGCATATGCATCACATCATGAAATGAAACTATATCAAATGGATGTGAAAAGTGCATTTTAAATGGCTTTATTAATGAACTAGTCTATGTTGATCAACCTCCTAGGTTTGAAGACCCTAGATATCCTAATCATGTTTATAGGTTGTCCAAGGCACTATATGGGCTTAAGCAAGCCCCAAGAGCTTGGTATGAGCGCCTTTGGGACTTCCTTATTGAGAAGGGCTTCACCATTGGGAAGGTCGACACCACACTATTCACCAAGAAGTTTGATGCGCATATCTTCATTTGTCAAGTATATGTTGATGATATCATCTTTGGATCATCAAATAAAGACCCATGCAAAGAATTTGGTGAATTAATGTCAAAGGAGTTCAAGATGTCAATGATTGGTGAGCTTACATTCTTTCTTAGTTTTCAAGTCAAGCAAATGAAAGAAGGCATCTTCATCTCTCAAGAGAAATACATAAAAGATCTTCTCAAGAGATTCAAGATGGATGAATGTAAGCCAATCAAGACACCAATGCCTACCAATGGACATCTCGACCTAGATGAGGGAGGTAATGTCTACCAATGGACATCTCAACCTAGATGAGGGAGGTAACCCGGTTGATCAAACTCTCTACCATTCCATGATTGGTAGCTTGTTATATTTAACCGCATCTAGGCCCGACATCATGTTTAGTGTGTGTATGTGTGCTAGATTTCAAGCTAATCCTAAGAAAACACATTTAGTTGCCGTAAAAAGAATCCTTAGGTATCTTAAGCACACACCAAGCATTGGCCTTTGGTATCCCAAAGGAGCTATATTTGAATTAGTTGGCTATTCTAATACGGATTATGCCGGTTGCAAAGTTGATAGAAAGAGCACATCTGGTGGGTGCAATTTGCTTGGTAGATCACTTGTGTCTTGGTCCTCCAAGAAATAAAATAGTGTGGCTTTGTCTACCGCTGAAGCGGAATAAATTGTCGTGGGTGCTTGTTGTGCACAAATATTATACATGAAACAAACTTTGCTAGACTATGGTGTAGTTCTAGAAAAGGTACATCTTTTGTGCGACAATGAAAGTGCGGTAAAACTTGCAAATAATCCGATTCATGTGGTAGAACCTCCTAAATTATAGGACCCACATGTACTTGTCACTGTCCAACAAACTTTGACAACTATGCATATGTTCCTGGTAACTTAAGAAGTCTATCGGGTGTCCTCGGGGAACCCCGAATCATCCATGATTTCCGAGCAGGATCACATTACAGAGTCATTGCAGTATTACAACATTTATTCAAATATCTACACCAGAGTAAAAACAACAGAAGTCTTACAGTAACATAATTTACAAAACAGTAGTTTCAAACCTCACAACTAAGTTCGATGATTATTACAAAATGAAATAGTGGAGTGGCATTATAATATAATACAAAACACACAAAGAAATCGCCCTGCCCAAGGGCCACACATTTACTTCTCATCATCAGATCGAACAATAGTCATGCAGCACGATCCAAAATAGATCTGCTCATGAGGCTCACCTACAACAAGGGTCAACGAACCCTGAGTACAAAAGTACTCAACAAGACTTAACCGAAGTAAAACTGAGAAGACTCAGGCATGCAGGCTCAGGGATTCAAGGTATGGCTTTAGCAATAATCAAAATTCTTTTGTGTAAAAGCTTTTTAACAAAATTCTTTACTTTACATGTAAAACTTTATAAGTACCACATATGAATCTACCATGATCCATAATGAGATCATGAACCTCATATCAATCTCTTTCACAAACCTTTCTTAAGTTCCAGTTATTAACTACGATGATGAACAGTGAGTTGAGTCTCCATAACCGAGGAGCAATGATGATTCGAACCGATTAATAAACCCAGCTGGGAATTCTAGACCACACGACATATGCAAGTCCCCGACCTACATATACCAACCTATCCTCAGGTCTTCTAAAACAAGAATGGGTCCACGCCACCCGAGAATACAGTACTCCACCATTCCAGCCCATGGCCACATAGGTACACGCTATTCTCACCATCTCTCCACTCCCAGTGCGCGAGTAGCCATTCTCGTACTAGAATTGCCAAGTTAAGGCTTATCGGAGTATGTGGTTAGTACTACAAAGTCTCACCTCATGCAATTCAACAACGTACGGACCTTAATCGACACAGGCGAAAAGAAGCCGCTCACAAGACCTCCATGTCTTGTGGCTCACACACACCGAGTCCGCCCGGTCTAGATTTATTACTTCACACACTCATATCACATGATAACATAAGTAACTAAAGATCCGTTTAAAACTTGCAGGTGACAGGTATTCACCCGACTTTCATCGTTCTAAGAATAGCTAAGCATAACTAGGCATATACAAATTAAACTGGTAACAAGGTAGATATGGAAGAACAAGGTTTGTAATGCACCAATTAGGTGTTTACTTAACTCTTAATCACTTAATGCAGTATAGAAAAGCAAAAGCGAAATTAATTTGCAAAACACAAGGTAGGGTTGTATGCATCCGGGGCTTGCCTTCGTTGACGGAAAAGTCTGATTCCTGCGATGTTCCACAAGTATTCCATCCGACCTCAACAGACGGACTAACTTCCTTAGCAACTTGATTAACTATCACGTGTTCACTTTCGTTCACTACACGTAGTAACAATACCATGTTTAACATGATGCGGAATACGAAACATGATGCTTGATGATGGATGCAAAAGTTAATAACTGGAATACAACTTTCCTTCGCGGTACAGTTACAAGTCAAACTAACTAAACCTTTCTAGAATACTAATCATCAATTGCCAAAGATCATTACCAACTAATGACCTAAGGACATCACTCAATCAAAAATTCAAACAAAACCTAAATCACTAAAGGTTACTATTTGCTTTTATGAATTAATTAATTAATTAAGAATTATGAAATAAATCAATTTGTTCCAATTGACCTCAAAATTTTTTAAATGTTTATCACATGATAACTAAGTGGAAAACAATTTTCATAATTTTTGGATAAATAAATAAGCCTAGAAAAATCATGGAAATCCATTTATTAATTAATTGAGCAATTTTCATCACCTCCAAAAAGTATTGAAAAACATTATTCCATACTTTTCTTAAATAATATGCATCATAGAGAGGTCACACAAAAAATTTCATAATTTTTGGAGCTCTAAATAAATCTACACAAAAATAACAAAAATAGACACTATTCATTCATTTCAGAAAATTAAAAAATCCATTTTTGAACTACACAGTCACTGACATCTCGACCCCACATGTCATCTTCAACCTCAGGCTTTGACTCTGGTGACACGCGCACTGACCGGCGATATCTCACCGATGGCGAGACCAACAGTGATGACCAAGGTACCAAAACACTACCCTCGACTAGGCGCATCAATTTGGGGCACAAGCTGGACTAGCTACGGACTGGACCGAGCACTACGCCAGCCATGGCGGCCATGACGGCGTGGCTATGCTACGTTGGTGATGTGAGACTTGTAAAGCTTAAATAGATGGCCTAGGAAGCATCAGCAGCTCACCCAAACGTGACTGAGTAGAGCACAAGGCCGGAGGAGCACTGGAGACGCCGTTTGACGGTCACAGCGGTCATGGCAGAGCAAGCAACGGCGACGGTGGCGCTCCGGTGACTGCGGTGGACAATTTGATCAAGCATCAAGGTACAAAGCACCACGGCATCGTGGCAAAACTGAATCATGGCTCGGCAAGGGTAGAGACTCACCGCAACGCGTTGACCACGACGAAACGGGATCGCGGGTGAGGTTGCCGGCCGCGAGGAAGAAGGGCGTGGACAGCGAGTTCCCGATGAAGTCAAGCGACAAAAATAGGTTGGTTGGGTGTGCAAGTAGTAGGCGGAGCTGTGACAAGCTTTGCAGCGACTGGAGTGCGCTAAAGCGACGATGAGAGCTCGCCGGAGTTATGGCCGTGGCGTCGGGAAAACAGAGCAAGAGAGCGCGAACGGCGACGACCAAGGCTAAATAGCGCGGCTCAGAAGCACAAGGAAGCTGCACTGTGGCCTTCACCATGCCAGCGCGATGCCAAAGACGGCCACGACCGCGCCTGGAAGCAAACCGAAGGTCGCCGGCGGTGTAGCTTAGGCGGTGAACACTGTTCACTAGAATTTACAGAATTGCCCTTCATTTTCAAATTCAAATTACTCCCAAATTTGTGTAACAACTCAAAAATCTCCAAAAATAAAAGTTGTTCAAAATTCAAAGTTCTACAACTTTGCTTTTATGACCAACCCCTAATTCGGCCTACATTTTGAAATGAACTTTTGAATTCAAATAGGGGAAATTTAACGAATTACGCCTTTTCGAATTACTCCAAATTTTTCATAACAACTTTGAAAACTCCAAAAACAAACTTTGTATAACTTGACAAGCTCTACACTTTTGCTTTTGGGCTCAACCCCAAAATATGCTTAGATTTTGAAATGAGTTTTCAGGGTAGGATTTAAATACTGAAAATCAGGGTTTTCTGGAAAATTCAAATCCAAACCAAATTTTGACTTGATTCAAACAATTCAATTCAACACTCATAACACAAATGTAAACTTGTTTTAGTGAATGCATATTAAAGTTTGCAATATGACCAAATGCCTTGTAATGCATATGATGACATGTCCTGTTTTTAATATTTAAACACCCGGGGTGTTACAGTTCAACACTCTCGCACCAAGCACATAGATATCCACCATCACTTTCTAAGAGATCATGTTGCTAAAAATGATATATCACTAGAAGGTGTAAGAACCGAAGATCAATTAGCGGATATCTTCACTAACCGCTAGATGAGGCTACATTGTTGTAGATTGCGGAATGAGCTCAATGTAATTGATCTTAGTAACTTCACTAAAAGTGAGCTTAGGTGTGCAATGTAATATAACAATTTTGGTATGCTATAGGCTTGTCAACGTTAAGGATAACCGCCAAAAGCGTGTGAAATGCTAACTTGGATCTTGCAGCACTAGATTACTTCAAGTATGCATAGCAGATGTGTTTTGTCGTTTTGTTCCATTTGCCCTCTTATTGCCTATTTTCTTAAAAAGAATTATAGCCTAAGGCAAAATATTTTGAAAAATATGAGGGTTTGAGAGAGGTCACTCACATTAGTCCCAATTGGTGTTTATTTGGATCTTATTCAAGTTGGGACTTGATTGGGAACAGGCAGCGCAGAGGAATATTGAAGATTTGCTGAAAAAGAGTGACCGAACGCTGCATCGGACTCTGTTATCCAGCGTCCGATCAGTTCACAGGAGGTGAACAGAAGCTAAAGGAGTGATCGGACTCTACGTTTGAGCGTTCGGTCAGGAAGGATTCCAGTGTCCGGTCGATCTACATGGCGTTAAAGGCAACTAACCGGACTCTGGCTGTGTCCGGTCATGGACCATCGGACGCGTCCGGTCATGATTCCAGAGGAATTGGACCTCTCTAGAATCGACCGGACACTGGGTGGTAGCGTCTGGTCGCTACCAGTGGAGCATCCGGTCAGTTGATATCATGTGGCTTCTAGTCTCTTTCCTGTTTCGTTCTCTGTCACGTCGGGGGGACCCTATTTAACCAAGCCCTACCATTTTTATCATCTATTCCTTGACCTATTCCATCGTCAATGCCATCGCAGCCAAGCTGACTTACCACGCCACCGCGCCCGCACAGCATTGCCCTACGCTAGCTCACCGCACCAGCGCCATCGCTAGCCCGCGCGCATGCCACCAACTGCTCCCATGCTGCCAGCGCCCTGTCCAGAGCCGCCGCCATGCCCGCTGCTCTCTGGCAAGCTCTAGTGTCCTAGCTCCACCATTAGCCCTCACTGCCAAGATTCACTACTAGCTCTCATCCATTGCTCCACGTCGGTAAGCCCTTACTCCAACACCATCGTGACCTAACCCGATCTGCTTCAGAGCTTTGACTTCAATTGCATCTAGGGCTATCAATTCATAGCAAACCCTAACCCTAGCGGTCCTAGTGTTCCCCCCACGTGTCACTTCTCTTTTCATTGGATCACCGTTTCATCAGGTAGCAAGCTAGTCGATTCAATTTTGTACCTACATTGCTTGCTCTCATAGGGTTTCGCATCTATTAGATATATCGTATTTACTTGTATATCCATCTATTCCATCGTGCTGCGAGTCGGTGCTATTGAGGTGTCTGTGATAGTTGATAGTCAACTTAGAGCCAAGCTTGCGAGTACGGATTGAGGCCAAGCCTCAAAAGTGTCAGTGGACAGTTGGTCTTTTCAGCGGCAGTGGTTCTAGTCAGATCAGATGGCTCGCACCAAGAATGTTGGTGATGGTCCAGGGGATGACGATTGGAGGCCCCTACCTCGTCAGCCTACAGGACCTAAAGGCAAGGCGACAAAGCAGGTTGTATCAAAGAAGCGCAAGTACCCTGATGCAGAGACAACGAGAGCTGCAGCAGTCGCTGAGGCCACAGAGCATGCCGAGAGAGGAGGTGCCCGCAGTGGAGTTGTCATCGCAGATCATCTAGCACCAGACGCGTAGGGCAGACTTGAGCGTGTTGAGCATCTTCATGGTAGTCCACCTGGGACTGTCATGATGGCAGGACGACGTCTTCCCATTATGGATCCTCAGCCTCAAGGGGAGTCATAGCAGGAGTCATAGCAGCAACCCCCACCAGTAGAGCCTCAGCTAGCTTAGGAGATACTAGAGGGAGAGCAGTCACAGCAGCCTTAGGAGGGTAAGGAGGGCTAGCAGGCTAAGGAGACTGAGCAGGCACCCTAGCCACTGCTACGCCGCTCTGGTCGTACCTGGGTTCTAGTGTCACCGAGGCCGCCGACATAGCGAAGGGGATCACGTCCACCACCTCATCCATAGGGTTCGCCTCTAGTGATTCACCTTGACTTGAGGGCCACCATGGCCAAGCAGGTCCGACAGCTAAGGTTTGTAGAGTTGAGGTGTGGTTTCCTCCGAGGAGGGATGAGAGAGCAGCAGAGGGTTTCTATACACCACTTCAGGAAGACTTCTACAATGCATATCTGAACAGTGGGGCAGTCTTCTGATCTTAGAGAGTCTGCAGTATTGAGGCTATTATGGCAGCAGCCAGAGAGCATATCCGCCCCTACTTATCATATTTGTCAGGGCTGACAGATCTGATTGGCCTAGACAGGATTGTATGTACCATCTTGGGTTCGACAGTTCTATGCTTTGCTCTATGTTGACTCGCATTATAACTTTATACACTTTGCATTCAGAGGCAGAGACTACAGGATGATGAGTTTTAGGGCCAGGGAGATACTGAGGCTATAGGAGCAGCCTGTCACGTTACATGAGGTATGTTATGGATAGCAAGAGCCTCCCAGGCATCCTCATGGAGGTTTGGTGCCCCCTACAGATCTTGTGCGCCATTGCTTCAAGGAGCCCCTTGGTGAGGGGTCAAGGAGGAATCCTAGTGATCTTACTCCTACAGCTTGAGTGTTAGAGGCTATCATCAGGAGGACACTATTTCCCAGGTTGGGATACAGAGAGGGTCTGACTCGCCTACTAGCTTTGGCTCCTTAATGCCCTGATGCAGCAGATAGTGTTCGATATTTGGGATCTTCTTCTATCTAAGATGGAGGACACGATAGCTGAGGGCTTCAAGGGTCATAGTCAGCTTCCATTTGCACATTAGGATCACATTCCTTATGCTCAAGGATGTGCAAGTTAGGACACCAGAGATGGTTGCAGAGTATAAGAGGTGCCACCACAGAGTTTCTAGCTTATAACATGGCACAGAGGATCAGGCATAGCACACCATAGGCATCCACTCAGCCTTGCTGTCGTCTAGATGTACTAGAGTCAGTAGCTTAGTAGGACAAGATTATCATAGGCATAGCCGCTACTGAGGAGGAGTAGCTTGAGGCTCAGGAGGAGAGGAGCGAGTCTAGTGATAGTTCAGATGACGACTACCTACCAATTCCTCAGATGCCTCCATGCAGACACGATGTAGAGGCCAGTAGTTCTGGCTTAGCTCCACCTACACCGCAGATGGACCCCGCTTTGATTGCTATTCTTGAGCGGATGCAGCAGGATCAGGCATGACAGGCTCAAGAGACCGCTACCAACTTTGCACAGTTTTAGGCTTGTTAGGACGAGTTCCAGCGACAGCAGCAGATCCTCCAGTAGCAATAGTAGCAGCAGATGCATCAGCAGTAGTTACTCATGCAGCAGCAACTTATGGGATTTATGCAGCATGTAGTAACAGCACTTGGGGCTCCACAGTCACAGCCTTCACCCTAGCTTGCTCAGCCTACCACCACTACGACAACTCCAGCAGTATAGCCCAGTGGGCTTTAGAGTCAGGGATAGCCTCCAGCTCTGTTTGCTTCTCCCATGGTACAGGTGTCCCAGTGGTTATCCTTGCCAGTGGTAGCCCCACAGTTCACACCATATCATATGAGCTTCACAACAAACCAGTCACCCTCGCTATTTGTGCCTGACACGTCAGTATCCAGGAGTCTTGGAGCATCTTTCAGCGAGTTGATAGCGATGCCTACACCACCATATATGTATGCCCTAGGTCCTTCTACAATAGCTCCTGTCGCTGTGACTACTCAGTGGCTCCCTTGTTCTGTCACATCTTTAGATCCTACGATAGATATACCGGTAGCATCATAGGCAGCACCTGCCCCAACTCAGACCTAGACCGCTTTAGAGACTCTTCCAGCCATAGAGGGTCAATTAGTATAGAGCTTAGGGTCAGATGATGATGGTGCCCAGTTTTAGCTTGCTCCTCATACCTCAGTGCCCGGCTCGTCCGCTGTAGCCCCACCGACCGACCCTTAGGTTTTGGTGTTTGACGCCAAAGGGGGAGAGGGTTCGAGTATGTAGACTCAGGGGGAGCATCTTTTAGGGGGAGTCTAGTTAGCTATTAGTCTATTATATACATTTGGAGTTTTATTTGTGTGATACACTATTACTATTATGCATTCATGTGTTTACTTTCATGCATACTATTATATCTATGTGTCAGTGTTTTGGACCGACAGGCCCTCAACCAACTAGTGAAAATGTACTGCGTGCCTCTAATCCTGGATGGTGATGCAAAGAGACACAAGGTTTATACTGGTTCAGGCAAGAGGTGCCCTACGTCTAGTCTGAGAGATCAATCTTGTATTCCTTGCATCGAAGTGCTTGTAGTAGGGGGTTACAAGCAGGGCGAGAGAGGGAGCTAGTCCCAACTCTCTGCGTGGAGTGGTGCGAATTGCCTGAGATGTTGATCTCTGGTAGTGGGGAAGCGTGCGCATTACAAAGTGTCACGTGCATGTGTGTGAGTTTGTCTGTCCGTGTTCGTCTACCCATATGCGTCTATCTTGTGTGTCCGTTCCTAAAAATAGCCCCAGTCCCTCCCTTTTATAGTTGAAGGGGGGACAGGGGTGATACATGTGTTTGCTACATGGCGTCCTATAGGTGGAGGTGGTGTGTCTGAGCCCTATAGCTTGCTACTGTGGTGGCATGGTCGATGGAGCGGTCTTTGTCCTTGATGCACTGGAGCAACGCGCTGGTCACACCTGATCCTGTGTGGCGTGGAAGCTCTAGTGATAGCTTGACGTAGGGCATGGTAGGTGACATGCTAGTTGCTATGTGTTGACCACGTAAAGAGCCGATGCTCAGTTGGTATTGAGGCCGAGCCATCATGGGGGGCTCGGCGGGCACGAATCCTAAGGCTACCGAGACCGTAAAGTGGATTGCTGAGGCTTGGAGGGAGTAGTTGGTCCTATACTATGATTCTGAGGCTATAGTGACCTGGACTTAACTCCCCATGCCATGTTGTTCCTAGGGTAGGGGTTAGGTAGCACAGTGCAGTGCGGGCATCGGTCATGGGCACAGTGCCGAGCACAGTGACCGGTAACCTCTGCCCTATCTTGTCTCGGGCGACATGGTGTTGATGTGACTCCCATCTCGTTGGTCACTCCGCTATGTCGAGCCATCATCTGGCTGATGTCATGGGAGTGGTTGGTCGCATTAACTAGACGTGATGTTCTATCAGGGAGATTGGTCAAGGCGGAGGCGATGGGGTCATTGCCGAGCTGGCCTCGAGCAAGGCAGAGAATCGACACCTCGTCCAAGGCTTTATGCGTGGGGCCTCGAGCAAGATGGAGAATTGGTTCCCCATTCGAGGCCTTTTGTGTGAGGCCTCGAGCGAGGCAGAGAATCAGCAGGCCGTCCAAGGCCTTTTGTGTGAGGCCTCGAGCAAGGCGGAGATTTGGTAGGCCGTCCAAGGCCTTTCGTGCGAGGCCTCGAGCGAGGCGGAGAGTCGGTGGCCTTGGACAAGGCCGGGGGTTATCCAATAGTTGTCGCTTGGCTTTGATTTTGACAAGGTCTAAGCTTTTTTTGGTTTTTGCTTAGGGGACCCCTTTTTATGGTACCCGACAGTAGCCCCCGAGCCTTAGGGAGAGTGTGAGCGCTCTCCCTGAGGTTTTGACAAGACTCGGCTCACGGTAGCTCCTGGCGGGATGGTGTTTTATACTCGAGGCCTCGGTGGGTGCGCATGAGCGCACTCGACGGGTGTAGCCCCCGAGGCCCTGGAGGAGTGGATTTATTCCTCCAGGGGCTTTTCTTACATCATGCGAGGGGTTTTATTGTGTTTACCGAGCCTATGAGTGCGAGTTCGGGTCGCTGAGTCTTCGACTGGGTTGCAGGAAGAGCCCCCGAGCCTCTGCGTGGGGCAAGAGGGCGATCAGGAGTTTCCCTATCTTTTTAGTGCAGCCCTCACACATCCTTTTGTTCAGAAGGAGAGGTGGAGGATGCCATGCTACCCTCGATGGGCGCGAGCAGCGGCACCTCCGGTGAGCTGTTATCGGGTAAGTCCGAATGGAAGGCCCATGCCCCATTCGATAGGGGTTGGCTAGCGGTCTAAAGATGCACTCCAAAAGTACCAGAGGGCTTCTCTAGTGGGTCCTAGGGCCGTTCAATGGGCCCTAGGGGCTCGATGCCTCCCTATGATGGGATCCCATTCAGAGACCTCCCTACCGGTCTCGGACAAGACTTAGGGCATCCCAAGCATTTACTTGCTTGGGCCTTGGCCATGTACGGGCTCGCCCATAGTCATCCCTGACTCTGTTCGTCCTAGGGTAGCTATCGAAACCTTTGGGGGCCCAACCTTCGAACCTCTAGACCGTAATGGGCACTGGTGCCCTTTATCGCGTTTTTCCCTGCAAGTTCGGGTTACTTGTCTTCGTCCTGGGTGCAGGAAGAGCCCCCGAGCCTCCGCACGGAGCAAGAGGGTGGTCAGGAGTTCCCCTGGCTTTTGTGTGACCCTCACGCATCCTTTTCATTTGGAAGGAGGGGTTGTTTGCCGAGCCCTTAAGTGCGAGCCTAGGTCGCTGGGTCTCGGCAAGGTTGCAGAAAGAGCCCCCTAGCCTCTACACGGAGCGAGAGGGTGGTCAGGAGTTCCCCTAGCTTTTTGTGCGACCCTCGTGCATCATTTTTGTTCAGAAGGAGGGGTTGTTTGCTGAGCCCTTGAGTGTGAGCCTAGGTTGCTGGGTCTCGGCAAGGTTGCAGGAAGAGCCCCCTAGCCTCTGCACGGAGCGAGAGGGCGATCAGGAGTTCCCCTGGCTTTTTGTGCGACCCTCGCGCATCCTTTTTGTTTGGAAGGAGGGGTTGTTTGCTGAGCCCTCGAGTGCGAGCCTAGGTCACTAGGTCTCGGCAAGGTTGTAGGAAGAGCCCCCTAGCCTCTGCATGGAGTGAGAGGGCGGTCAGGAGTTCCCCTAGCTGTTTGTGCGACCCTCGCACATCCTTTTCGTTTGGAAGGAGGGGTTGTTTGCTGAGCTCTCGAGTGCGAGCCTAGGTCGCTGGGTCTCAGCAAGGTTGTAGAAAGAGCCCCTGAGCCTCTGCATAGAGCAAGAGGGCAGGTCAGGAGTTCCCCTAGCTTTTTATGTGACCCTCACGCATCCTTTTCATTCGAAAGGAGGGGTGGAATATGCCAGGCTACCCTCAGTGGGCGTGAGCTGTGACACTTCCATGAGCTGTTATCGGGTAAGTCCGAGTGGAGGCCCATGCCCCATTCGATAGGGGTCGGCTAGCGGTCTAGAGACGCACTCCAAAAGTACCAGAGGGCTTCTCTAGTGGATCCTAGGGCCGTTCGATGGGCCCCGGGGGCCCGAGGCCTCCCTAAGGTGGGATCCCATTCGGAGACCTCCCTGCCAGTCTTGGACACGACTTAGGGCATCCCGAGCAATCACTTGCTCAGGCCTTGGCCATGTACGGGCTCGCCCATAGTTGTCCCTGACTCTATTGCCCTGGGGCGGCTGTCGAAACCTTTGGGGGCCCAGCCTTCGAACCCCTGGACCATAACGGGCTCGGTGCCTAGTTCCTTCATCTAAAAGGAATCGGGTGGGGGATATTCCCCTCCCATTGGCTAACAATAGCAGGCACGCCTTTTGAGGCGGTTTTCTTGGGGAGGCAGAATAGCGCCTACCACTACTGCGGTTGAATGCGATGCGGTGTTAGTGGATGGGACATAACCGTGCGTGCGATTAATAAGGAAAATGTGGGTGCGTGGGCGGTAAAATCGGATCTGGATCAACTGTATCGGATTTGAGGGAAACTTCCCCAATTTCGTCACCCGTCCATTTTGTCCCCTTCCCGTATAAATACGCAATGAGCCTTGTCCCTCCCCTCCTTACCTTGCCTGCATTCGCCATTGCTACCCTCGAGCCATTGCTAGGAACAGAGAGCATCGGGGAGAAGAAGAGAGAAGGGCGAGGGAGAGAGAGAGAGAGAGGTAGAGCGAGGTTTATCGCCGTAGCCACATTCTCCACCGCACAATGGCTGGTGGCCCTGTCATCCTCCTGGCGGACCCTTGGGGTCCATCCGACGTGTCCGTGGAGACGCTGCAGTCACTCATCGACGACGGCCTTCTCCGCCCAGTTATCAACCCCAATAGCTAGAGTGGATCGCTCTGTCGGGTGAGCCA
Organism: Miscanthus floridulus; assembly: GCF_019320115.1. Taxonomy (NCBI): domain Eukaryota; kingdom Viridiplantae; phylum Streptophyta; class Magnoliopsida; order Poales; family Poaceae; genus Miscanthus; species Miscanthus floridulus. The sequence continues at coordinate 27,927,117 of NC_089585.1, read as the reverse complement.
GAGCCGAGGCCACGCGACGGGTACATCGTGAGCTTCGTGTCTTTCCATAAGCGTGGTCTCGGCCTATCGGTGGACCAGTTCATGCGGGCGCCCCTACATTAATACGACATGGAGCTTCACAACTTCAACCCCAACTCCATCGCGCAGGTGGCCATCTTCATCACCATTTGCGAAGGGTACTTGGGCATTGCCCCCCATTGGGAGCTGTGGCTCCACCTCTTCTGGGCAGGGCATACCACCAAGCTGACGAGCACGATGGGTATGAGGAAGGTGATGAGGGCCGGTGGCTACACTCTCCAAGTGCACCAAGACCGGCAGCACCTTTACATCCCGACCTAGCTCGCGTCAACCAATCGCTGTTGGTACACCAGCTGGTTCTACCTCCACAATGATGATGGTGGGCTTCCCCCTACACTAGGCGGATCGTGGAGAGCTAGCCGAAGAAGTGGAGGTACGGCATCCCGCTGGCCGACCAGCCCAAGCTGCAGCCGCTCCTAGAGGGGTTGGAGAGGCTGTGGAGCCGCAGTCTTACAGCGGCTGTGGTCATGGCTGCCTTCCACCATCGGAGGGTGCTACCGCTGATGGCTTGGTGGCGGCGCCTGTTCGAGATGACACCGGGTGAGCCGATTGAGGGCATCTAAATGCTTGTCGACACCCTCTCTAACAAGGAGATTCTGTGTCGGGTGAGTGAGATGGTGGAGGGGTGGCTGAAGATCGGTGGTCTAACCCCGTTCATGATGCGCCCATTGCGGGGGTACCTCTCTCTAGTGAGTCACATGCTGCTATGGCCCCTGAGGCCTCCTCGTTCCTCGCTGTTTCCCATTCCCTTATTTGTGTTCGCCATTCCTACAGGGGATGAGAGACGTGCAAGCCTCCCCACCACCCGTTCCCGAGGACGTAGAGTGGCAGGTGGTGAACCGGGCGCACGTCGAGGCACAGAAGAAGCGAAAGGACGCTGAGGAGGCAAAGCGCAAGAGGAAGATCCTTGAGCGCGAGGAACTAGAGAAGCACCGCCGGCAGTAGAGGCAGGACAGTCTCTCGGTGGAGGCATCTCTATCGCCATCGCTGTTAATGGACTCTTTGGGCGAAGATGATGAGAGTGAGGTGGGGCGAGGTCCTCGGGACCATCTCCCTGATGTCGGGGCATCAGCGAGTGGCCTAGTGTTCCCAGGATGAGGAGGGGAGGGCACCTCGGGCCGGTGATCGCCTGCCCTCGGGCCGAGGCCGACATGCTCGAGGCACGGGCGTTAGGGAAGTGCGCCATCAGCCTAGTGGGCTCGACGGCAGAGGTAGAGCAGGTGGCGGCGAGGGCGACACAACTGCCCCCGTAGAGGATCGAGGGGGTGCTGGAGTCCAGCGAGGGCCGACCAATAGTAGTGGATACAAAGGCGGTGCCACTGCCGCTGCCATCGCCATTGCAGAGGAGGGTCGCAGTGCTGAAGCGGTTGCGTCCCTGCTTGAGGTGAGTGTTTTTTCAGCGGAGTTTGTATCGTCTCCCGCTCGCTTTATGGTCATATGCTGACCAAGTGGGTGTTTTGCCTTTAGCCAGAAGCATCAGGCGGAGGTGCTTGCCCTGGCGCCGCGTAAGTCACTCAAGGTGAGCATGGGCTCCACCACTCAACGGGTGGTGGAGGCGCAGGCCACCATACAGCATGGCATGGCTTCGATGAGGGCCGACCTGAAGGAGCTGGTTGGCCAGGGAGAGGCTACCGGGGTGGCCACGGAGCGAACGGGGGAGGAAACACCTATGCCTCGCGAGGCCGAGGCCCGTGAGTCAGTTGGGGCCGAGGTGCCCTCATTTATCGAGGCCACCGAAGGCGAGACTGAGGCCCCCCGGACTTCTAAGGCCAAGGCGATGGAGGCCAGGGCGCCGAGGACCACCGAGGCCGAAGTGGCGGGGACTGGAGCCCCCGAGACCACCGAGGCCAGGGTGGCGGGGGCATGTGTGAGCGCAGCAAAGCTGGTGGCCCAGGAAGTGGAGGCAGAGGTGGGGCAGGCCTCAATACCACCACCGGTCCAAGGCCCGCCGCCATTGTAGGAGAGCGCCTGGGAAGTGGAGGTCCATTCGATCTCCTCCGATAATACTTCCCGGGGGAAGGAGGTGGCGGATGTCGAGGCGGCCAGCACTGTGGAGCAGCTGGCTCTGACCTCTAGCAAGGGAAGCTTGGCCCTCGTGCGGGTACAACCCAAGCCCCACGGGTGGGATCACCCACGTGTCTTGTGGCAGAGCCAGGACGACCCTAAGGGGGAGCCTCTGTTCGCCCTTAAGGACGTGGCCGAGGGGGGCACGCTGGGACACCTTCGAGCAATACTGCCGTTTGGTAGAGCGGTCGCTGCAGACAGCACTATCCATCATGGCCGATGATCTGCCCGGGGTCGCCTAGGTACGCGCCTTCTTTTCTCGTGTGATGCCGTCTTTTTCCAAGTTTTCTCATAGTGCATGACCCTTGTTCTGCCTATCAGGAGCTCGAGGCCCGGTCTCTCAGGAAGTTGTTGTTCCTCCGGCTAGAGAGGGACGTCTAGGACCAGCTTCGGCAGCAGAAGGATCTGCTTGCCAATGCCAACGAGCTTCTATCCATGCGGAGCGTAGAGGTGGAGGACCTCTGCCTTCACTGTGCCAATATGACGGCCAAGGCGGCCACAGCTCGGGAGCAGGCTGCCCCTTTGGTGGCGCGGATCAAGGAGTTGGAGGAGGAGCTGACCTGGGTGGCCAGCGATCGAGACACCTTTAGGTCTTGGGCTGAAGAAGCGCCGACCTCTACCAAGGCCCTTGCTGGGCAGCTAGGGGCGGAGTAGGGCGCGCACCTGCTGATGAAAGGCACCCTGGCAGAGGCCCTTAAGGTGACCGAGGCCTCCTGGACCGAGGCTCTGGTCTGGAAAGGAAAGGCTGAGGGTGAGTCTAGTTCCCCTCATTTTACTTGTTTTTCTTGTGTTCGACCCCTAACTCCCTAGTGTGATGTAGAGCTAGAGAAGGAGGCTTCTAGGGCAGCCGAGGCTTCTCGGGTCGAGGTCTAGGGCTAGAAGGAGAAAGCCGAGGCCTCTCTGGTCGAGGTCCAGCGCTGGAAAGAGAAAGCCGAGGGTGGGTCCCATAGGCCTTTACCCCTATTTGGCTTATTTTCTTTTGCGCTTAACCCCATCCTGCTTGTTTTGGTGCAGTGTTGGAGAAGGAGGTCTCCTAGGCAGCTAAGGCCTCTGCCATAGTACAGGCAGTGCTTGAGGCCAAGATTGGGGAGCACAACGTGCTGTAGAGTGCCGCTCGTGTCATCTGCGAGGCCCTAGAGGTTGAGGGGGTCTAGTCGGGTAGATCCCTTAGGAGCCGCTTGACCGCGTTGAATGGCCAGGTGCGCGAGCGACTCCAGGGAGTGCTGCACACAGGCATCAAGCATGCCCTGGCCGTCATCTCCTCGCACTACACCAGCGTCGACCTCGAGGCCGTTAGTGATGGCTATGTCTTGGCTAAGGACGACGAGGAGGCCGATGAGGAGGTTGCGAAGCTGATGGAGGTGGCTGAGGGCCCTGGCATAGTGCTGGCCAAGCTATTCGAAGAGGAGGAGGTTCCTTCCACGCCGTCCACCAATGCAGGAGATCCTGAGCCTTGACCTAGGCCAAAGAGGCCATGTAAATAAATTAGGATTATTATCGTGACATTTGTGGCCGTCGAGGCCTTTTTTAAAGTACTTATGCGTCTATGCTTTCTAATCGTTTCTTTTTATGGTATTTCTGAGCCTCTGCCCTCTATCATGTTTCTGAACATATCACTTGCAAAAAACTTCCTCGGAGCCTAAGCTGTCCCTAGGGCAAAAGGTGGTGAGGGAGTGCTATAGCCCGGAGGCATAGGCCGTCTCACGACTCGGCTGGCCTTTTGGCCCTAAGACAGACTTTCGGTCCTTAAGTCTTTTACAATTGATTTGTCAGAGCGTGCTAGAGAGTTTGGCATAGAATTTTTTTTTAAAAAATAACTAAAAATGGTGCGTGGGACTTAGGGGGGAGTCCCCCTTCTAGCCCCCGAGGGAGACTTGGTTCTGTAGAGGCAGAGCCGTGTCTTGTTCGAGCCCCGCGGTGGGCACCTCTACAGAGGCGGAGCCAAGTCTCCCTTATGGTGTTATCGTAACGCTGAGGCCTGCGATGGGCTCAAGAGGTTTCTAAAAAATTAGAACAATTAAAGAACACTTCTTTATTGTATTTCGAGAAACAACGTATACAATGCTTGGAAACTTAAGGGTAAAAGCGATGTAGCTGTTCTATGTTCCAAGCGTCGGTGAGGATTTCACCCTTCTCATTGGCTAGCTTGTAGTTCCCGGGCTTCAGCACTTGGGCGACGATGTATGGCCCTTCCCATGGCGGGGTAAGCTTGTGGCGGCCCTTGTTGTTCTGCCTTAGTCTCAGTACCAGGTTGCCTACCTTCAGGTCTCGGCTTCGAATGCGCTGGGTTTGGTAGCATCGTAGAGCTTGCTGGTACTTGGCTGAATGTAGTAGTGCAATGTCTCAGGCTTCCTCCAATTGGTTTGCTTTACTCGTTGTAGGCCTGTAGTCTCGGGGAGCCGTACTCTAGGTCAGTGGGGAGGATGGCCTTAGCTCCATAGACTAGGAAGAACTGCGTGAACCCTGTGGCTCGGCTCAGGGTATTCCTCAGGCTCCAGATGACCGATGGGAGTTCGGCAAGCCATTTCTTGCCAAACTTCTTCAACCGGTTGTATATTCTTGGCTTGAGGCCCTGTAGGATCATGCTATTGGCATGCTCTACTTGGTTGTTTGTCCTAGGATGTCCTACGGCTGACTAGGCCACACGGATGTGGTGGTCATCGCAGAAAGTTAGGAACTTATGGCCAGAGAACTATGTCCCATTGTTGGTGATGATGGTGTTTGGAACCCCAAACCTGTGGATGATATCAGTGAAGAACAGCACCGCTTGCTCAGGACTTGATTCGAATTGATCGGACGATGCCTCGATCCACTTGGAGAACTTATCAATTGCTACCAGCAGATGGGTGTAGCCCCTAGGGGCCTTCTGCAGAGGTCCAACCATGTCGAGCCCCCACATGGCGAATGGCCATGTGACGGGGATGGTTTGGAGGGCTTGGGCTGAGAGATGCAGTCTGCCGTGCATAGTACTAGCATCCCTCGTAGGAGCGTACAAGCTTGGTGGCAGTCAACAATAGCCATTGGAGAGTAAAACACTTAGCGGAAAGCATTTCCAACGAGCGTCCTGAGGTGCTGCATGGTGCCCATAGGCTCCTGCAGTGCAAGTCCCAAAGTAGGGCTTGGCCTTCCTCGGTGGTGATGCATCGTTGGAGGACGCCAGATGGGCTTCGCCTATACAACTCGCCAGTTGCTGAGGACATAAGTCTTGGCTCGCCGAGCAAGCCATCGGGCTTTCGGTCCTATCTGTGGGAAGCTCTCCTCGGATGAGGCAACCAAGGAATGGGACTCGCCAGTCTATGCCCTGGTTGGCCTCGGGAGGCTCCGCGTTGACTTCCATGACCTTGGGCTCGACCGAAGGAGTCTCAGGCGACAGAGGGGGCCTCGAAGCCCTACGATGGGCTCAACCGGTGGGCCCTCTTCTGCTACCGAGGCATAGTCGATGGAAGGCATGTGGAGGTCTCTAGGTGAAGACATTCAAGGGGGACCAGGGGCCCGTGCCAACTGCCATCTTTTCTAGTTCATCCACGGCCTCGTTGAATTTACGCGTGATGTGGTTGAGTTCAAGACCATTGAACTTGTCTTCTAGGCGACGTACCAACTTGTAGTACGCCTCCATTTTGGGGTCATGGCAGTTCGACTCCTTCATCACTTGATCAACAACGAGCTACAAATTGCCCCGTATGTTGAGGCAGCCGCACTCCAAGTTCAATGGCGATCTGCAAGCCATTGACGAGGGCTTTGTACTCAGCTGCATTGTTGGAGGCAGCGAAGTGGAGCCGAATCATATAGTGCATGTGCACTCCTAAGGGGTGAGACGAAGAGCAGACCCACGCCTGCCCTGGTCTTCATCAGGGACCCATCGAAGTACATATTCTAGCTTTCCGCCTAGGACTTGAGCGGGTGGCAGTTGGGTGTCGGTCCACTCAGCCACAAAGTCAGCCAAGACCTAGGGATTTAATTGCCTTCTGAGGCATAAAAGACAGGGCTTCCCCCATGAGTTCGATGGCCCACTTGGCTATCCTACCCGAGGCCTCCCGGTTATGGATTATCTCTCCCAAAGGGAAAGATGACACCACAGTCACTAGGTGGGACTCGAAGTAGTGACGTAGCTTGCGTCGAGCCAAGACTACGGCATAGATCAGTTTCTGGATGTGGGGGTAGCGTGTCTTAGTCTCGGAGAGTACTTCACTGATGAAGTAAATAGGTTGTTGGATGGGTAGGGCATGCCCTTCTTCCTGCCTCTCAACCACCATGGCTGCACTGACCACCTGGGTCATTGCGGTGATGTAGAGTAAGAGGGCCTCACCCTTGGCTAGTGGTACTAGGACGGGAGGATTAGTGAGCAATGCCTTGAGCTTGGCGAGGGCTTCTTCGGCCTTGGGGGTCCAAGAAAAGCATTCCGATTTCCTCAAGAGATGGTACAGAGGCAAGCCTTTTTCGCAAGGCACGAGATGAAGCGGCTCAGGGCCGCGAGGCATCCCATAACCCTTTGTACTCCCTTGAGGTCTCGGATTGGTCCCATGTTGGTCATGGCCGAGACCTTCTCTAGGTTGGCCTCGATGCCGCGCTCCGAGACTATGAATCCCAAGAGCATGCCTCAGGGAACCTCAAAGACACACTTTTCGGGGTTGAGCTTGATGCCCTTTTCTCTGAGGCATCTAAAGGCTATTTCCAAGTCGCTGACGAGATCACTGGCCTTCCTAGACTTGACCATGATGTTGTCCATGTAGGCCTCAATGGTTCACCTAATGTGCTCACCAAAGACATGGGTCATGCACCACTAGGTATGTGGCCCCTGTGTTTCTGAGGCCGAACATCATAGTCACATAGTAGTACATGTCGAATGGTGTGATGAAGGAAGTCACGAGCTGGTCAGACTCTTTCATCTTGATTTGATGGTAATCGGAATACGCATCAAGGAAGGATAGGGTTTCACATCCCGCAGTGGAGTCAATGATTTGGTCGATTCGGGGTAATGGGAAAGGGACTTTTGGACATGCTTTATTCAGACCAGTGTGGTCTACACATATTCTCCACTTCCCATTTTTCTTCTTAACTAATACAGGATTAGCTAACCACTCTAGATGGGACACTTCTTTGATGAATTCGGCCGCCAAAAGCTTCTGCACCTCCTCACCGATGGCCTTGCGCTTCTCCTCATCGAATCGGCGTAGGCGCTGCTTCATTGGTCTGGAGCCGGCCTTGATGTCCAAGGCATGCTCGGCGACCTCCCTTGGTATGCCTGGCATGTCCGAGGGACTCCACGCAAATACATTGGCATTCATGTGAAGAAAGTCGACAAGCACGACTTCCTATTTGATGTCGAGGGTGGCGCTGATCCTCAGCGCCCGACCGTCGGAGCCATTGGGGTCGACCGGGATGAGCTTGATGGCCTTCGTGGGCTCGAAAGTCCTAGCGCGATGCTTGGAGTCAGGCGCCTCGCTACCAAGTCGGTCGAGGTTGAAGATGAGGGTCTCGGTCTCTACGAGAGCCACAGTGTACTCGATGCACTCAATGTCACAGTCATATGCATGCTCGTACGTGGACTCGACAGTGATGACACCATTGGGGCCCGACATCTTGAGCTTGAGGTAGGTGTAGTTGGGGACCGCTATGAACCTGGCATAGCACGGCTGCCCCAAGATGGTGTGGTAGGTTCCCTTGAACCCAACCACCTCGAAGGTGAGGACCTCCTTGTGGTAGTTGGAGGGAGTACCAAAGCAAATGGGCAAGTCGATGCACCTGAGGGGCCGCGTGTGTTTCCCCGACACAATGCCATGGAAAGGCACGGCGTCACCTCGAAGCTATGACTGGTCAAGCTCTAGGAGCTCTAGGGTATTGGCGTAGAGGATGTTGAGGCCGCTGCCTCTGTCCATCAACACCTTAGTGAGCCAGGTGTTGCCGATGATGGGGTTGACGACAAGTGGGTACTGCCCGAGGTTCGGGACATAATCTGGGTGGTCATCCTAATCAAAGGTGATCACCTCTCGAGACCAGTTGAGGTACTGGGGAGCGGCCACCTCCACCGAGAAGACCTCCTAGTGCTCCCTCTTTCGCTGGCGTGCCGTGAGGTACGTTGAAGGCCCGCCGAAGATCATGAAGGCGTTGTGTACCTCAGGGAACCTGTTGTCCTTGTCGTCGTTGCTGGCGCCCCTCTTCTTGGCATCGTCGTCGGGGAGCCCAAGCTTGGTGTAGTAATGCCGGAGCATGGTGCACTCCTTGAGGGTGTGCTTCACCGGGCCCTGGTGGTAAGGGTAGGGCTTCTTAAGCATATCGTCGAAGAGCCCGGGGCCTCTGGGGCCTCGGGGATTCTTGCGCTCTACAGCCATGACTAGGCCAGCCTCGAGGACTTCTTGCTTCCCCTGGTGACCCTTCTTCTTTTTCTTGGAGAGGTGGGGAGCTGAGGCCTCGGGGGCCTCGTCCCTCCGCTTCCCCTTGGTGTTGTTATCGGGGAAGATGGCCCCAATGGCCTCTTCACCCAAGGCGAAGTTGGTGGCGATGTCAAGGAGTGCGGCCGCCAAGGTTGGCACATTCTGGCCTAACTCTCGGACTAGGTCTCGGTAGGTGGTGCTGGAGAGGAAAGCCTGAACAATTTCTGAGTCACCGACTGCTTGGCAACTCGGTGCATTTCTTAGGAGAAGCGCCGGATGAAGTCTCGGAGAGACTCGTCTGGCCCCTAGCGACAACTCTTGAGGTCCCAGGAGTTCCCAGGTCGCATGTATGTGCCCTGAAAGTTCCCAACGAAGACCCTTACCAAGTCATGCCAGTCATGGATCTGCGAGGGAGGGAGGTGTTCGAGCCAGGCTCACACCGAGTTTGATAGGAACAATAGGAGTTTGCTGGATGATGAGTAGGTCATCATCCACGCTACCTAGCTGACAAGCCAAGCAGTAATCGGCCAGCCAAAGTTCGGGATTGGTCTTGCCACTGTACTTCATGAGGTTGGCCGGTTGCCGAAACCGGGCCAGGAAATGAGGAGCGCGGATAGCTCTGCTAAAAACTCGAGGGCCAGGCGGCTCAGGAGAAGGACTATGGTCCTCCCCACTATCATAGCGGCCACCTCGGTGCGGGTGGTAGCCGTGGGTGGGACCCTCATTATCGTGGCACCGTCGCCTGCTGACCACATCATGGTCGCCTTGCGCCTCGCGTCGGTTACTGAGGCGGTCATGCACCGAGGGGACCCTATTGGCTGTTGGTGCCCGAGCGGGCTCAGGATGAACCGAGGCCTCCCTGTCCTACCAAGGTGGTGCCGTGGGAAGTTCCGAGGTGCCTCCGCATAGTTGAGAGGCGGAACTTTCGACCTGCTGCACCGTGGCAGTCTCAAGGAGGTCCTAGAGCTCGTCGTGAGCCTGTCGTCCCTCTGGGGTAGAGGGCTCGGGCATCGTTCGGAGTAGCATTGCCACTACCACAATGTTCTAGCTAGCACGATTGAAGATAGGGGGTTGCTCACCCCCTTTGTCGTTGTTGATGCGGCGATTGACAGTCGTGAGCCCTTCGCCGGGCTGCTCCGTCCTCACCGTGACCCTATTGCTCTAGCTCGAGGGTGTCTCGAAGCTGCTGCAGTAGGAGTTGGTCTTGCTTGACCTTGGCTTGAAGCTCACGGAGCTACTCCAAGTCAAGGCATCGAAGCTCCTTGGGGTTCATGTTCCACGCTGCCGGTGGCATGATGCGTGGAGGTGTGGCATCACCTACCCCCTAGTGAAGTGGGGAACGGTTGCCTGCCCCGTCATCCTCATCACTTGCTCTTGGCATCCTGAGCTCGATGTGGAAACACTCGTGAGTAGGGTCGTAAGTGTCTTCATTGTCGAAGTCAGAGTAACCAAAGCAGTAGTCGCTCGCGGCCAAGAAGCGGCACATAGCTTTGGGGTCGCAAAGCCTAAAAAAGTCTGCTCTAGCCCACGCCTCGTCCTCCTCTGAGGAGTCAGCACAGGTGTGAGTCGAGGTTGTGGAGTCAAGTTCGAGAGCAAAGCGTTGGTGGCGTCTTGAGGGCTCCACATGTGTGGAAGCATAGGCGGCGGCAGCGTTCCTCAGCCCGAAGGGGTATGGGGATGGTGCCATCGCCGGGCTTTGCTCCGCTGGAGCAGACTCCTTAGGAGGTGATGAGGCAGAGCTTGATGATGGGGCATCACTGCGCGCCACCAGCGCCTTTCCTGTGTCCAGGCTCAGGCTAGATAGGTTCCCAACCAGGGACCATGTGCCAACAGCTAGGCATGGGATATCGGCGGAGCGCGGACACATCGCCTTGGGCTTGCGTGGGGTCAGGGTGGTCCTGACCGTGCTGTGCCTGGCGAGCGTGATGAGAGCAGCGGCCTAGGCACCGCCTATGCCTATACTGCTGAGGGCATGATGTCAGTCGATGGTTCGGTGGGGCTCTAGGATGAGAGGAGTACCATATCGTACTCATGTCCTAGAGACATGAACTCTAGGCTCCTGAACCAGATTATCATGTCGAGATGCAGTGGTCGCATGGGGTCTACCATCTAGAACTTGTTGGGATGACGAAGATGACACGTAGTACTGCCCCTACCTGGTGCACCAACTGTCGATGTTTTGGACTAGCGGGCCCTCAACCAACTAGTGAAAATGTACTACTGTGCCTCTAATCCCTGGATGGTGATGCAAAGAGACACAAGGTTTATACTGGTTCAAGCAAGAGGTGCCCTACGTCCAGTCTGAGAGATCGATCTTGTATTCCTTGCACCGAAGTGCTTGTAGTAGGGGGTTACAAGCAGGGCGAGAGAGGGAGCTAGTCCCAAGTCTCTAGCGTGGAGTGGTGCGAATTGCCTGAGATGTTGATCTTAGGCAGTGGGGAAGCATGCGCGTTATAGAGTGTCACTTGCGTGCATGCAGCGTGAGTTTGTCTGTCCGCGTTCGTCTACCCTGTATGTGTCTATCTTGTGTGTCCGTTCCTAAAAATGGCCCCAGGTCCCTCCCTTTTATAGTTGAAGGGGGGACATGGGTGATACATGCGTTCGCTACGCGGCGTCCTATAGGCAGAAAGCTCTAGTGTCCTAGCTCCACCATTAGCCCTCACTGCCAAGATTCACTACTAGCTCTCATCCATTGCTCCACGTCGGTAAGCCCTTACTCCAACACCATCGTGACCTAACCCGATCTGCTTCAGAGCTTTGACTTCAATTGCATCTAGGGCTATCAATTCATAGCAAACCCTAACCCTAGCGGTCCTAGTGTTCCCCCCACGTGTCACTTCTCTTTTCATTGGATCACCGTTTCATCAGGTAGCAAGCTAGTCGATTCAATTTTGTACCTACATTGCTTGCTCTCATAGGGTTTCGCATCTATTAGATATATCGTATTTACTTGTATATCCATCTATTCCATCGTGCTGCGAGTCGGTGCTATTGAGGTGTCTGTGATAGTTGATAGTCAACTTAGAGCCAAGCTTGCGAGTACGGATTGAGGCCAAGCCTCAAAAGTGTCAGTGGACAGTTGGTCTTTTCAGCGGCAGTGGTTCTAGTCAGATCAGATGGCTCGCACCAAGAATGTTGGTGATGGTCCAGGGGATGACGATTGGAGGCCCCTACCTCGTCAGCCTACAGGACCTAAAGGCAAGGCGACAAAGCAGGTTGTATCAAAGAAGCGCAAGTACCCTGATGCAGAGACAACGAGAGCTGCAGCAGTCGCTGAGGCCACAGAGCATGCCGAGAGAGGAGGTGCCCGCAGTGGAGTTGTCATCGCAGATCATCTAGCACCAGACGCGTAGGGCAGACTTGAGCGTGTTGAGCATCTTCATGGTAGTCCACCTGGGACTGTCATGATGGCAGGACGACGTCTTCCCATTATGGATCCTCAGCCTCAAGGGGAGTCATAGCAGGAGTCATAGCAGCAACCCCCACCAGTAGAGCCTCAGCTAGCTTAGGAGATACTAGAGGGAGAGCAGTCACAGCAGCCTTAGGAGGGTAAGGAGGGCTAGCAGGCTAAGGAGACTGAGCAGGCACCCTAGCCACTGCTACGCCGCTCTGGTCGTACCTGGGTTCTAGTGTCACCGAGGCCGCCGACATAGCGAAGGGGATCACGTCCACCACCTCATCCATAGGGTTCGCCTCTAGTGATTCACCTTGACTTGAGGGCCACCATGGCCAAGCAGGTCCGACAGCTAAGGTTTGTAGAGTTGAGGTGTGGTTTCCTCCGAGGAGGGATGAGAGAGCAGCAGAGGGTTTCTATACACCACTTCAGGAAGACTTCTACAATGCATATCTGAACAGTGGGGCAGTCTTCTGATCTTAGAGAGTCTGCAGTATTGAGGCTATTATGGCAGCAGCCAGAGAGCATATCCGCCCCTACTTATCATATTTGTCAGGGCTGACAGATCTGATTGGCCTAGACAGGATTGTATGTACCATCTTGGGTTCGACAGTTCTATGCTTTGCTCTATGTTGACTCGCATTATAACTTTATACACTTTGCATTCAGAGGCAGAGACTACAGGATGATGAGTTTTAGGGCCAGGGAGATACTGAGGCTATAGGAGCAGCCTGTCACGTTACATGAGGTATGTTATGGATAGCAAGAGCCTCCCAGGCATCCTCATGGAGGTTTGGTGCCCCCTACAGATCTTGTGCGCCATTGCTTCAAGGAGCCCCTTGGTGAGGGGTCAAGGAGGAATCCTAGTGATCTTACTCCTACAGCTTGAGTGTTAGAGGCTATCATCAGGAGGACACTATTTCCCAGGTTGGGATACAGAGAGGGTCTGACTCGCCTACTAGCTTTGGCTCCTTAATGCCCTGATGCAGCAGATAGTGTTCGATATTTGGGATCTTCTTCTATCTAAGATGGAGGACACGATAGCTGAGGGCTTCAAGGGTCATAGTCAGCTTCCATTTGCACATTAGGATCACATTCCTTATGCTCAAGGATGTGCAAGTTAGGACACCAGAGATGGTTGCAGAGTATAAGAGGTGCCACCACAGAGTTTCTAGCTTATAACATGGCACAGAGGATCAGGCATAGCACACCATAGGCATCCACTCAGCCTTGCTGTCGTCTAGATGTACTAGAGTCAGTAGCTTAGTAGGACAAGATTATCATAGGCATAGCCGCTACTGAGGAGGAGTAGCTTGAGGCTCAGGAGGAGAGGAGCGAGTCTAGTGATAGTTCAGATGACGACTACCTACCAATTCCTCAGATGCCTCCATGCAGACACGATGTAGAGGCCAGTAGTTCTGGCTTAGCTCCACCTACACCGCAGATGGACCCCGCTTTGATTGCTATTCTTGAGCGGATGCAGCAGGATCAGGCATGACAGGCTCAAGAGACCGCTACCAACTTTGCACAGTTTTAGGCTTGTTAGGACGAGTTCCAGCGACAGCAGCAGATCCTCCAGTAGCAATAGTAGCAGCAGATGCATCAGCAGTAGTTACTCATGCAGCAGCAACTTATGGGATTTATGCAGCATGTAGTAACAGCACTTGGGGCTCCACAGTCACAGCCTTCACCCTAGCTTGCTCAGCCTACCACCACTACGACAACTCCAGCAGTATAGCCCAGTGGGCTTTAGAGTCAGGGATAGCCTCCAGCTCTGTTTGCTTCTCCCATGGTACAGGTGTCCCAGTGGTTATCCTTGCCAGTGGTAGCCCCACAGTTCACACCATATCATATGAGCTTCACAACAAACCAGTCACCCTCGCTATTTGTGCCTGACACGTCAGTATCCAGGAGTCTTGGAGCATCTTTCAGCGAGTTGATAGCGATGCCTACACCACCATATATGTATGCCCTAGGTCCTTCTACAATAGCTCCTGTCGCTGTGACTACTCAGTGGCTCCCTTGTTCTGTCACATCTTTAGATCCTACGATAGATATACCGGTAGCATCATAGGCAGCACCTGCCCCAACTCAGACCTAGACCGCTTTAGAGACTCTTCCAGCCATAGAGGGTCAATTAGTATAGAGCTTAGGGTCAGATGATGATGGTGCCCAGTTTTAGCTTGCTCCTCATACCTCAGTGCCCGGCTCGTCCGCTGTAGCCCCACCGACCGACCCTTAGGTTTTGGTGTTTGACGCCAAAGGGGGAGAGGGTTCGAGTATGTAGACTCAGGGGGAGCATCTTTTAGGGGGAGTCTAGTTAGCTATTAGTCTATTATATACATTTGGAGTTTTATTTGTGTGATACACTATTACTATTATGCATTCATGTGTTTACTTTCATGCATACTATTATATCTATGTGTCAGTGTTTTGGACCGACAGGCCCTCAACCAACTAGTGAAAATGTACTGCGTGCCTCTAATCCTGGATGGTGATGCAAAGAGACACAAGGTTTATACTGGTTCAGGCAAGAGGTGCCCTACGTCTAGTCTGAGAGATCAATCTTGTATTCCTTGCATCGAAGTGCTTGTAGTAGGGGGTTACAAGCAGGGCGAGAGAGGGAGCTAGTCCCAACTCTCTGCGTGGAGTGGTGCGAATTGCCTGAGATGTTGATCTCTGGTAGTGGGGAAGCGTGCGCATTACAAAGTGTCACGTGCATGTGTGTGAGTTTGTCTGTCCGTGTTCGTCTACCCATATGCGTCTATCTTGTGTGTCCGTTCCTAAAAATAGCCCCAGTCCCTCCCTTTTATAGTTGAAGGGGGGACAGGGGTGATACATGTGTTTGCTACATGGCGTCCTATAGGTGGAGGTGGTGTGTCTGAGCCCTATAGCTTGCTACTGTGGTGGCATGGTCGATGGAGCGGTCTTTGTCCTTGATGCACTGGAGCAACGCGCTGGTCACACCTGATCCTGTGTGGCGTGGAAGCTCTAGTGATAGCTTGACGTAGGGCATGGTAGGTGACATGCTAGTTGCTATGTGTTGACCACGTAAAGAGCCGATGCTCAGTTGGTATTGAGGCCGAGCCATCATGGGGGGCTCGGCGGGCACGAATCCTAAGGCTACCGAGACCGTAAAGTGGATTGCTGAGGCTTGGAGGGAGTAGTTGGTCCTATACTATGATTCTGAGGCTATAGTGACCTGGACTTAACTCCCCATGCCATGTTGTTCCTAGGGTAGGGGTTAGGTAGCACAGTGCAGTGCGGGCATCGGTCATGGGCACAGTGCCGAGCACAGTGACCGGTAACCTCTGCCCTATCTTGTCTCGGGCGACATGGTGTTGATGTGACTCCCATCTCGTTGGTCACTCCGCTATGTCGAGCCATCATCTGGCTGATGTCATGGGAGTGGTTGGTCGCATTAACTAGACGTGATGTTCTATCAGGGAGATTGGTCAAGGCGGAGGCGATGGGGTCATTGCCGAGCTGGCCTCGAGCAAGGCAGAGAATCGACACCTCGTCCAAGGCTTTATGCGTGGGGCCTCGAGCAAGATGGAGAATTGGTTCCCCATTCGAGGCCTTTTGTGTGAGGCCTCGAGCGAGGCAGAGAATCAGCAGGCCGTCCAAGGCCTTTTGTGTGAGGCCTCGAGCAAGGCGGAGATTTGGTAGGCCGTCCAAGGCCTTTCGTGCGAGGCCTCGAGCGAGGCGGAGAGTCGGTGGCCTTGGACAAGGCCGGGGGTTATCCAATAGTTGTCGCTTGGCTTTGATTTTGACAAGGTCTAAGCTTTTTTTGGTTTTTGCTTAGGGGACCCCTTTTTATGGTACCCGACAGTAGCCCCCGAGCCTTAGGGAGAGTGTGAGCGCTCTCCCTGAGGTTTTGACAAGACTCGGCTCACGGTAGCTCCTGGCGGGATGGTGTTTTATACTCGAGGCCTCGGTGGGTGCGCATGAGCGCACTCGACGGGTGTAGCCCCCGAGGCCCTGGAGGAGTGGATTTATTCCTCCAGGGGCTTTTCTTACATCATGCGAGGGGTTTTATTGTGTTTACCGAGCCTATGAGTGCGAGTTCGGGTCGCTGAGTCTTCGACTGGGTTGCAGGAAGAGCCCCCGAGCCTCTGCGTGGGGCAAGAGGGCGATCAGGAGTTTCCCTATCTTTTTAGTGCAGCCCTCACACATCCTTTTGTTCAGAAGGAGAGGTGGAGGATGCCATGCTACCCTCGATGGGCGCGAGCAGCGGCACCTCCGGTGAGCTGTTATCGGGTAAGTCCGAATGGAAGGCCCATGCCCCATTCGATAGGGGTTGGCTAGCGGTCTAAAGATGCACTCCAAAAGTACCAGAGGGCTTCTCTAGTGGGTCCTAGGGCCGTTCAATGGGCCCTAGGGGCTCGATGCCTCCCTATGATGGGATCCCATTCAGAGACCTCCCTACCGGTCTCGGACAAGACTTAGGGCATCCCAAGCATTTACTTGCTTGGGCCTTGGCCATGTACGGGCTCGCCCATAGTCATCCCTGACTCTGTTCGTCCTAGGGTAGCTATCGAAACCTTTGGGGGCCCAACCTTCGAACCTCTAGACCGTAATGGGCACTGGTGCCCTTTATCGCGTTTTTCCCTGCAAGTTCGGGTTACTTGTCTTCGTCCTGGGTGCAGGAAGAGCCCCCGAGCCTCCGCACGGAGCAAGAGGGTGGTCAGGAGTTCCCCTGGCTTTTGTGTGACCCTCACGCATCCTTTTCATTTGGAAGGAGGGGTTGTTTGCCGAGCCCTTAAGTGCGAGCCTAGGTCGCTGGGTCTCGGCAAGGTTGCAGAAAGAGCCCCCTAGCCTCTACACGGAGCGAGAGGGTGGTCAGGAGTTCCCCTAGCTTTTTGTGCGACCCTCGTGCATCATTTTTGTTCAGAAGGAGGGGTTGTTTGCTGAGCCCTTGAGTGTGAGCCTAGGTTGCTGGGTCTCGGCAAGGTTGCAGGAAGAGCCCCCTAGCCTCTGCACGGAGCGAGAGGGCGATCAGGAGTTCCCCTGGCTTTTTGTGCGACCCTCGCGCATCCTTTTTGTTTGGAAGGAGGGGTTGTTTGCTGAGCCCTCGAGTGCGAGCCTAGGTCACTAGGTCTCGGCAAGGTTGTAGGAAGAGCCCCCTAGCCTCTGCATGGAGTGAGAGGGCGGTCAGGAGTTCCCCTAGCTGTTTGTGCGACCCTCGCACATCCTTTTCGTTTGGAAGGAGGGGTTGTTTGCTGAGCTCTCGAGTGCGAGCCTAGGTCGCTGGGTCTCAGCAAGGTTGTAGAAAGAGCCCCTGAGCCTCTGCATAGAGCAAGAGGGCAGGTCAGGAGTTCCCCTAGCTTTTTATGTGACCCTCACGCATCCTTTTCATTCGAAAGGAGGGGTGGAATATGCCAGGCTACCCTCAGTGGGCGTGAGCTGTGACACTTCCATGAGCTGTTATCGGGTAAGTCCGAGTGGAGGCCCATGCCCCATTCGATAGGGGTCGGCTAGCGGTCTAGAGACGCACTCCAAAAGTACCAGAGGGCTTCTCTAGTGGATCCTAGGGCCGTTCGATGGGCCCCGGGGGCCCGAGGCCTCCCTAAGGTGGGATCCCATTCGGAGACCTCCCTGCCAGTCTTGGACACGACTTAGGGCATCCCGAGCAATCACTTGCTCAGGCCTTGGCCATGTACGGGCTCGCCCATAGTTGTCCCTGACTCTATTGCCCTGGGGCGGCTGTCGAAACCTTTGGGGGCCCAGCCTTCGAACCCCTGGACCATAACGGGCTCGGTGCCTAGTTCCTTCATCTAAAAGGAATCGGGTGGGGGATATTCCCCTCCCATTGGCTAACAATAGCAGGCACGCCTTTTGAGGCGGTTTTCTTGGGGAGGCAGAATAGCGCCTACCACTACTGCGGTTGAATGCGATGCGGTGTTAGTGGATGGGACATAACCGTGCGTGCGATTAATAAGGAAAATGTGGGTGCGTGGGCGGTAAAATCGGATCTGGATCAACTGTATCGGATTTGAGGGAAACTTCCCCAATTTCGTCACCCGTCCATTTTGTCCCCTTCCCGTATAAATACGCAATGAGCCTTGTCCCTCCCCTCCTTACCTTGCCTGCATTCGCCATTGCTACCCTCGAGCCATTGCTAGGAACAGAGAGCATCGGGGAGAAGAAGAGAGAAGGGCGAGGGAGAGAGAGAGAGAGAGGTAGAGCGAGGTTTATCGCCGTAGCCACATTCTCCACCGCACAATGGCTGGTGGCCCTGTCATCCTCCTGGCGGACCCTTGGGGTCCATCCGACGTGTCCGTGGAGACGCTGCAGTCACTCATCGACGACGGCCTTCTCCGCCCAGTTATCAACCCCAATAGCTAGAGTGGATCGCTCTGTCGGGTGAGCCAGAGCCGAGGCCACGCGACGGGTACATCGTGAGCTTCGTGTCTTTCCATAAGCGTGGTCTCGGCCTATCGGTGGACCAGTTCATGCGGGCGCCCCTACATTAATACGACATGGAGCTTCACAACTTCAACCCCAACTCCATCGCGCAGGTGGCCATCTTCATCACCATTTGCGAAGGGTACTTGGGCATTGCCCCCCATTGGGAGCTGTGGCTCCACCTCTTCTGGGCAGGGCATACCACCAAGCTGACGAGCACGATGGGTATGAGGAAGGTGATGAGGGCCGGTGGCTACACTCTCCAAGTGCACCAAGACCGGCAGCACCTTTACATCCCGACCTAGCTCGCGTCAACCAATCGCTGTTGGTACACCAGCTGGTTCTACCTCCACAATGATGATGGTGGGCTTCCCCCTACACTAGGCGGATCGTGGAGAGCTAGCCGAAGAAGTGGAGGTACGGCATCCCGCTGGCCGACCAGCCCAAGCTGCAGCCGCTCCTAGAGGGGTTGGAGAGGCTGTGGAGCCGCAGTCTTACAGCGGCTGTGGTCATGGCTGCCTTCCACCATCGGAGGGTGCTACCGCTGATGGCTTGGTGGCGGCGCCTGTTCGAGATGACACCGGGTGAGCCGATTGAGGGCATCTAAATGCTTGTCGACACCCTCTCTAACAAGGAGATTCTGTGTCGGGTGAGTGAGATGGTGGAGGGGTGGCTGAAGATCGGTGGTCTAACCCCGTTCATGATGCGCCCATTGCGGGGGTACCTCTCTCTAGTGAGTCACATGCTGCTATGGCCCCTGAGGCCTCCTCGTTCCTCGCTGTTTCCCATTCCCTTATTTGTGTTCGCCATTCCTACAGGGGATGAGAGACGTGCAAGCCTCCCCACCACCCGTTCCCGAGGACGTAGAGTGGCAGGTGGTGAACCGGGCGCACGTCGAGGCACAGAAGAAGCGAAAGGACGCTGAGGAGGCAAAGCGCAAGAGGAAGATCCTTGAGCGCGAGGAACTAGAGAAGCACCGCCGGCAGTAGAGGCAGGACAGTCTCTCGGTGGAGGCATCTCTATCGCCATCGCTGTTAATGGACTCTTTGGGCGAAGATGATGAGAGTGAGGTGGGGCGAGGTCCTCGGGACCATCTCCCTGATGTCGGGGCATCAGCGAGTGGCCTAGTGTTCCCAGGATGAGGAGGGGAGGGCACCTCGGGCCGGTGATCGCCTGCCCTCGGGCCGAGGCCGACATGCTCGAGGCACGGGCGTTAGGGAAGTGCGCCATCAGCCTAGTGGGCTCGACGGCAGAGGTAGAGCAGGTGGCGGCGAGGGCGACACAACTGCCCCCGTAGAGGATCGAGGGGGTGCTGGAGTCCAGCGAGGGCCGACCAATAGTAGTGGATACAAAGGCGGTGCCACTGCCGCTGCCATCGCCATTGCAGAGGAGGGTCGCAGTGCTGAAGCGGTTGCGTCCCTGCTTGAGGTGAGTGTTTTTTCAGCGGAGTTTGTATCGTCTCCCGCTCGCTTTATGGTCATATGCTGACCAAGTGGGTGTTTTGCCTTTAGCCAGAAGCATCAGGCGGAGGTGCTTGCCCTGGCGCCGCGTAAGTCACTCAAGGTGAGCATGGGCTCCACCACTCAACGGGTGGTGGAGGCGCAGGCCACCATACAGCATGGCATGGCTTCGATGAGGGCCGACCTGAAGGAGCTGGTTGGCCAGGGAGAGGCTACCGGGGTGGCCACGGAGCGAACGGGGGAGGAAACACCTATGCCTCGCGAGGCCGAGGCCCGTGAGTCAGTTGGGGCCGAGGTGCCCTCATTTATCGAGGCCACCGAAGGCGAGACTGAGGCCCCCCGGACTTCTAAGGCCAAGGCGATGGAGGCCAGGGCGCCGAGGACCACCGAGGCCGAAGTGGCGGGGACTGGAGCCCCCGAGACCACCGAGGCCAGGGTGGCGGGGGCATGTGTGAGCGCAGCAAAGCTGGTGGCCCAGGAAGTGGAGGCAGAGGTGGGGCAGGCCTCAATACCACCACCGGTCCAAGGCCCGCCGCCATTGTAGGAGAGCGCCTGGGAAGTGGAGGTCCAT
Source organism: Miscanthus floridulus (assembly GCF_019320115.1). NCBI lineage: Eukaryota > Viridiplantae > Streptophyta > Magnoliopsida > Poales > Poaceae > Miscanthus > Miscanthus floridulus. The sequence goes on along the minus strand of NC_089585.1, from coordinate 27,906,771 downwards.
TCGATCTCCTCCGATAATACTTCCCGGGGGAAGGAGGTGGCGGATGTCGAGGCGGCCAGCACTGTGGAGCAGCTGGCTCTGACCTCTAGCAAGGGAAGCTTGGCCCTCGTGCGGGTACAACCCAAGCCCCACGGGTGGGATCACCCACGTGTCTTGTGGCAGAGCCAGGACGACCCTAAGGGGGAGCCTCTGTTCGCCCTTAAGGACGTGGCCGAGGGGGGCACGCTGGGACACCTTCGAGCAATACTGCCGTTTGGTAGAGCGGTCGCTGCAGACAGCACTATCCATCATGGCCGATGATCTGCCCGGGGTCGCCTAGGTACGCGCCTTCTTTTCTCGTGTGATGCCGTCTTTTTCCAAGTTTTCTCATAGTGCATGACCCTTGTTCTGCCTATCAGGAGCTCGAGGCCCGGTCTCTCAGGAAGTTGTTGTTCCTCCGGCTAGAGAGGGACGTCTAGGACCAGCTTCGGCAGCAGAAGGATCTGCTTGCCAATGCCAACGAGCTTCTATCCATGCGGAGCGTAGAGGTGGAGGACCTCTGCCTTCACTGTGCCAATATGACGGCCAAGGCGGCCACAGCTCGGGAGCAGGCTGCCCCTTTGGTGGCGCGGATCAAGGAGTTGGAGGAGGAGCTGACCTGGGTGGCCAGCGATCGAGACACCTTTAGGTCTTGGGCTGAAGAAGCGCCGACCTCTACCAAGGCCCTTGCTGGGCAGCTAGGGGCGGAGTAGGGCGCGCACCTGCTGATGAAAGGCACCCTGGCAGAGGCCCTTAAGGTGACCGAGGCCTCCTGGACCGAGGCTCTGGTCTGGAAAGGAAAGGCTGAGGGTGAGTCTAGTTCCCCTCATTTTACTTGTTTTTCTTGTGTTCGACCCCTAACTCCCTAGTGTGATGTAGAGCTAGAGAAGGAGGCTTCTAGGGCAGCCGAGGCTTCTCGGGTCGAGGTCTAGGGCTAGAAGGAGAAAGCCGAGGCCTCTCTGGTCGAGGTCCAGCGCTGGAAAGAGAAAGCCGAGGGTGGGTCCCATAGGCCTTTACCCCTATTTGGCTTATTTTCTTTTGCGCTTAACCCCATCCTGCTTGTTTTGGTGCAGTGTTGGAGAAGGAGGTCTCCTAGGCAGCTAAGGCCTCTGCCATAGTACAGGCAGTGCTTGAGGCCAAGATTGGGGAGCACAACGTGCTGTAGAGTGCCGCTCGTGTCATCTGCGAGGCCCTAGAGGTTGAGGGGGTCTAGTCGGGTAGATCCCTTAGGAGCCGCTTGACCGCGTTGAATGGCCAGGTGCGCGAGCGACTCCAGGGAGTGCTGCACACAGGCATCAAGCATGCCCTGGCCGTCATCTCCTCGCACTACACCAGCGTCGACCTCGAGGCCGTTAGTGATGGCTATGTCTTGGCTAAGGACGACGAGGAGGCCGATGAGGAGGTTGCGAAGCTGATGGAGGTGGCTGAGGGCCCTGGCATAGTGCTGGCCAAGCTATTCGAAGAGGAGGAGGTTCCTTCCACGCCGTCCACCAATGCAGGAGATCCTGAGCCTTGACCTAGGCCAAAGAGGCCATGTAAATAAATTAGGATTATTATCGTGACATTTGTGGCCGTCGAGGCCTTTTTTAAAGTACTTATGCGTCTATGCTTTCTAATCGTTTCTTTTTATGGTATTTCTGAGCCTCTGCCCTCTATCATGTTTCTGAACATATCACTTGCAAAAAACTTCCTCGGAGCCTAAGCTGTCCCTAGGGCAAAAGGTGGTGAGGGAGTGCTATAGCCCGGAGGCATAGGCCGTCTCACGACTCGGCTGGCCTTTTGGCCCTAAGACAGACTTTCGGTCCTTAAGTCTTTTACAATTGATTTGTCAGAGCGTGCTAGAGAGTTTGGCATAGAATTTTTTTTTAAAAAATAACTAAAAATGGTGCGTGGGACTTAGGGGGGAGTCCCCCTTCTAGCCCCCGAGGGAGACTTGGTTCTGTAGAGGCAGAGCCGTGTCTTGTTCGAGCCCCGCGGTGGGCACCTCTACAGAGGCGGAGCCAAGTCTCCCTTATG